>NW_014332862.1:237386-250092 GCF_000341935.2 Cephus cinctus
CCCCCCCCCCGAAATTTCGACTTGCTATGCATCCGGAAAATGAAACGTATACACTTTTGCCATATGTCGCGTGCCAAATTGAAAATGGAACCAACTCTCGCTTTCATGTATATGGTCTGGCGATTATAATCATAATAGTAACGGCGTATCACGAGTTAAGCAAGCGGTAAAAAATACCGAAATTTTTAGTTCAAAAATAAATAAGTCAAAATATAACATAACCTCAACACTCAAGCTATAAATCGTTACATTCTACCTATCGAAAATGAAAATAATGAATTTTAAAGTTATTCGTCCTTATAGGTTAGGTTATATCTATATAGTGGATGTTGGAATTTTTATATTTTTTAAATCACAAACTATACGTTGAATCATGTTCAAATTTTGTATATGCCTTTTATACACACACACACAAACATATATATATATATATATATATATATAATTTTATCTTGGACTGACTGTTATCATCTAATCACCTTAACGTGCACTTTCGTCGACTAGGCAACAATTTTGATTACGTAAATACAAATGGTATTATTTTTTAAGGTTAAGTTAAAACCTACGAAATTCCGGAAGCTTTTTATTGAGTATAAACACGCAAAAATTTACGAGTGTTTTCATTTCATTTTTAATAACGATAACAATACTACTCATTAGTCGATTTGATAACGATGTGTATCAACGCCATCTATTTGTGCGAATACAATTTCGTCTAGATCATTCTAAATACATGTAAAACCAGGAGAGAGAAAAGGAAATGCAAGAGGAGTCAGAATTAAGAGGTTTCGTACTGACTGTAAGTGGCAGCAATTTGCCAAATATCGTTCCGCAGTTCCCTTGCTCCCTTTCCCTCCAGTCCCTCCATTCCCTCACTTACGTTCAGAGCATTAAGTTTCCATAGTACGTTACGCGCGAATAGTTTTGCCCCTGAATCCCATAATGGCCGGTAGCCCTATTTCGGTATCGTTTCGTAGAGAGAACTCAGGGTGACGGGTAATAGTCTTCTTCTATAGTGGGACATAGTCACTTTACCGTGTTCTGAAATACGATATTTGACATTCCTTTGTCGCAGGTAAATAGACCTTTAGAGTTGTAAAATTAAAATATCCTTCTTTATCTTTTATTGGGGTTGGAAGTTTGTTGACAGCGACGCATTGATACCGAACGAAGGGATGTCTCTTGGTGTTTTATAAATGTACTATCTGAAAAATGTACGTTTTTTTTAAAAGAGGGATCGATAAGTTCGGCATGCGCAACTTTTGTATGACAATTTCGATTTGACGTTGCTACTTTTGACTTGGATTAACCCGATGTTTTAATTCATGATATAATTTTCGATTGTGTCTATGCGCACAGTCGGCATCTGTTACCTACAGAGGCATCGATCGATTTACGTTGTTAGGAGGACTTTGTCGGGAGATCATTGACGCTCTCGAGGAGCTTGTACGCCAAGGAGTGTGTTCGATTTCCCACCTGGAGTGGTTTGACTCTCGAGGAAGAGTAAATGGATGGACTGGTACTGGGGAGTACCTACTAGACTAGGCAGAAATAGTATTTAGCAGCTTTACGAACACTCGCGGGATTTTCGGAACGGCGAGCTGGAGACGTCGGATGAACGAGGAGACATGGAACAGAAGGTAGCGATAAGAAGACAAAAAACAAGACAATTTCACACATTCCATATGGGAATTGAAACATTGTGCCAGTCAGAATTGAACTGGAACTTTATTCTACTACGTTCCACTTTTTTTTTGTTCACTCCACACTATTCACTTTCCTATACCCCAATGGCACGACGCCATTACGAAGTAACGATAAAGCAACACTGTTTCGAACGTATTTAATTAACCAGCGACCCTGCACCACATTGAGTGTTCGGATTGCACTCCGACCCGGTGGTTTTTAGGTTAGGTCGACTCGCGCGACTTATCAAACGTCCGACGAACTCGACTATTGTTTTGAGCGGGATATTCAAAATTTTTCTTCCTTCGCTTGTCACTCGCAGGGAGTTTCTCAGTGGACTTCGTAATATGTGACATGTGAAAATTTATTTTTCACAAAACTTCCTTCTGTCCTCTTCACTTATTTTATCCAACAGTCAAAGACAGTCGCGTCAATCGTGCGAACTAATGGATATGCAGGACGGGGACAATGAGAGCGAAAAGGACAGATATAAAGTGATAGACGAAGCCCGTCGTGAAGCTGCCACCGGTTACCGCGACAGTGACGTAACTATGGTTAACCCCTGGTGCATTGCGGCTGTTTCGTGACTCTACGCGATCTCTTTCACGTATTTCAACTCCCGGTACCACCTTTCCGTGTGTGTTTGCTGCTTCTTGTGTTTCGTATTCATAGCGGCGTGTCCGTCGGTCGTCGAGGCGGCATAATACGAGTCTCCTGAGCTCTTATTTTTCTTTCGTAAGATCCATCAAATTTCTATAGGACACGGATTCATCGACCGACTCACCCGCAGGCACCCTTCGGTATCCGTAACATTTTTTTTAACGCATTCCGAAGCCTCCGAAGATTTCTTATCGCGTGCCCGCGCGTCAAAACAACAAGGGAGAAAACGTCTGGACTACAGTCGCCGCACAGCTAGAGAGAATTCTTGCGATTAACATTACGTGGGTGTTGTCTGCTTTGTTTAACTAAAAATTTAATTATCGATTTTCTTTGAAAAATTCGTTAGTGACGCTTCAGCACGATCCAATACGTACAGACTACGACAAAAATGCGATTTGATCGATAGTGTGGGGTGGAGGGGGGGGGGGACAAGAGATATAGTCATCCATTGTCCACGACTTATCGTGGCAGCAATCGATATAATATTTGTAAATCAATAGATTCATCTCTCGTCGGACCATAGTTACTCTTGTTCTATTTCGTAACGTAACGTTATGTCGTTTATATTTTTTTTCTCTCTCCCCTGAGTTATTCTCGATGACGCCGGATACCGTGAGGATATTAATTTAGTACGAGTTTAACCCTGTCTGCAGATGCCTGCACTTATATACGTACGTGATGCATGCAGACACAGCTGACACATTTAAGCGTGTATCGAATTGCACGTGCAGTGGAAAAGTCGAGCAGAAAAAAAGCCGTTCAACAAAATTGGTAGCACTGATGGAACGTACGTGCACGACTGTGCACGAATTATTGTTAGATATTGGATCTGGGTGCTTACACGCACATAGCCAGTATATTTATGCATTGACTCGAGCGCCACACGTGGACGGGGACGGTTAATGGTTTGGTTTGAATTTTAAGTATTTCCTATGTGGCAGGAGAGTGCGCGAGAGACGGAGTTACGTGCATTTGCGCGAGTGGGAGTGAGACGGAATGACGGTGTCTCAGTTTGACCTGTACACGACTTCGTACGTCATTGTCGAATTGACGTTTATGAAAATCGTCAGTGCTGCCACCATTGGCTCAATTTTTCGGAAGGAGAGAAAGAAAGAGAGGGCGGGAAGCACTTTTTGCTACCGGTAAAGAGAAACGGAAGAACGATCCATGAGATTGGCGTTAAAATATCTCTTTGTTTACATCACCTATGCAGTCAACGGATACTCGTCATATCCGTATCACGAAGTGCAGTTTCCTCTTGCAGTTTGCATTTTTTTCTCGTCATTTCACACGCCATCGCCATTACTTGTTCTTTCTTGCATAATGCCTTTTGGGAGAATAATTTTTGTCGTTGTCGCGGTATTAATTTTTGTTCCTTTTTTTACCTTTTCCTTCTGTCGCTGGTCCTTATGAAAACTTACATTCTTTAGGGTCAAGGGTATCTCTCGAAATTTACTTTCAGTAGTACGAGCATCGCAGTGTCTCTGTTTATCTGCGTGCTACTGGGCGAGGCACGACCATGCTTTTAGTACCGACATAGAATTACGGAACTTTATCCTGAGTCATGCGAAAGACTTTCGTTATTGTGTCGCGTCTGCAGTGACACTTTTGAAGGTCAGGAAGGAGGTAGTAATTGTTTGTTTGACTCTCGTAATTATGTTAGGAATTTTGTCATACAAAATTAATATTCTTTGTTACAAGTTGCTAATACACATCGTTGCGCAGTGCTTGTTTTGACTCCGTTGGTATAAAGAACGCACCGAGGGCCTCTGGGTATTTTCTTTAGTCTGGCTTCTACTCGCTGGCTCTCGGCAATGCCGGGTAGAGGGGGACGCCGGTAGACGCTACAAAGACGACTCGACGACGGCACGCTCGTGACTCGATGCGAATCGAGAATGATCGATAAATCATTTACCTCGATTGCACTCGAGTATTTATCGATGAGGTGGACTTTTGTTGGAAGTTACGATTGCTTCGGTTGTTGTAACTTTTTTTCGCGTCTCGAGTGTCACCGTTATCGATTTATTTATTTCGTAAGTACGAGACGTCACCTCCAGGCGTCTGTCGCTCTCTTCAATTGCCTTACGCTGATACGCACGAGAATGACTTCTCTTGTGCGCTAAGTAAATTGTACTGCGAATTGGCGCAATGCATGACGTACGTGAATTGGATTCTGTATCCAAGGACTCTTTCTTCGGGCTAAAAGAGGCCCTTGTTCGCCATATTGAATATGCTCTGACGATGAAGACGACGATCGGATCTGGATGACGCTACTGGCTTTATGAATAACAATTGGAAATATTCATTTGATACGCATCATCGTATCAAGCTCTTCTTTTGTTATCCGGCACGATGAGTCATCGTGTTATTGAATTTCATCTTTGTCTCTGAAGATTTATTCACACGAGTAAGTAACCCGTCCGATATTTTCTGCTGTATGATGATTAATACATTGACATTAAATTTTGATAAATACATACTTTTTCACTTGTCATCCGCACAGTCAAATTTTACTAGATTTTTGTTCTCCTCTCCCTTCGCCAGTCATTGCAACTCTGGCCATTATATGCATCGGATCTGAATTTGTCAAAAAAAAAAAAAAAAAAAAAAAAAAAAAAAAAAAAAAAAAAAAAAAAAAAAAAAAAAAAAAAAAACGTGTCCACTTCATAAAATGAAAATTTATTTTATTCTCCTTACAGCTGCTTACGGTGTGAATTAATTCTGTGTAGTTTGCAGAAGAGACGGGACTAGGATTTAACAATAAATTATGAAAGCGTCGTTGACTCATGTGGCGATGGCGCCCAGGCTTCTCGAATGCATCTACATGCGTGCATAAGCAAAAAATACTTCCTGGCTTTAAGGACACTCTAGTATCTATTCTCGGCCGGGGGACTGGTATAACGTGCCAACGGTTTTGGACTTGAGATACGCGAGGAAGTGTGGATTATAAGAAAAGCAAACACTCTCGCATACTCCAATAGCAATTTGCAAACTTGATAATTTTACCTGACAACCTCGTAAGTCTGTTCGATTAATTTAATAGTCAGTAGATAGCGGACGTGGGTCGATCACCTTTGGCAATTACTTCACCGCGTCTGCGCTTAATGCTTATTATTATTAATTTCATGAACAGTCAATTCGCTATACTTGAATCAGAGTACGCTGTAATTTTTTTTAAGGTTCAGCTTCTGCTAAGATATTCCCGTGATCGGTAGTCACTAACATTAGAGAGGTTGCGTAACTTTGGCAAAGGAGAATCGCGTCGTTACGCGACGGCATCCGTCTTATTTCGAGTAGCCCCAAAGTTCGAGCCGCTGACGATATTACGTCAGGATCAGCTGTTGCCCAGAGTGGATGCTCTTTTGTATATTGTCGTCTGAGTACGCTCCTGGAGAGGGGGGGGAGTCTTGTCCCGAACATTCACGACGAGGACCTTCACCTTGTACGTTTTCTGGTATCCGTGACGCCAGGAAGACCCTGACGTGCAACTTCGTTTCAATGTATAAATAGCATTACATGTTAAATCAGCTGATCCGGCCGCACTGGTCGTTTGTCTAGTGAACTTTACGTATTTCTTTTCGTGACGGCTGCTGACTTTTTTCTCCATTATTCCCAATGGAGATTGATCGTGCATGAAATTTTTTAAATGGATAGTCGTGGGAGGTATATAATTCTTTGGGGATACGATGTTAACCTTACGACGAGAATTGTGAATATTTCTAATTTTCCGATTCGAAAGGGAAAATATATATTTCTTGGGTCTCTGACGCTTCTTAGAATATTGACAGGACTGTCTCTCTCCCGGAGACACACGATTAATGCCTTTGAAATGTATATTAGATGCGAGGGAAGTTGGTTATTTTTTTCATTTATTGCATTTCGAGAATTACTTGGCAGAACTCGTGCGGATTTCGCATCGCCATGTTGACTCCTCTCGTTCCTTCAGGATTCACTTGTGAAATTGCTTATTGGATATCGACGTTGCTTGCGACCATCGAATAGGTTCACGTTGCTCTAGTATATACAGAAAGGGATATGTTATTGGGTATATTTGTGTTATCTATTTTTCTCTCTCTTTTATGCAACCTCCCGATCCCGTCCAATTTTTTTCATACAATTCTACATCCGAAGCTCGCGAATGATCTTGCAAAGAAATTTTTTTTTCTTTCTCTCCAACGAACCCAAGATCATCCAGGATGGTTACTTGGGACGGTAAAATCATGCCCGAATGGCGACATTGAGCTGCAGCCACCCGAATTGAAAAGGAAGAAGATCTGGGAAAGGTGCTAAGTGTCTCTACAGGAAGCGTTTGACACATTGGGGTTAGTTTTATTCCAGGTGGCGCCACGAGTTCCTTTTGAGCTTCATGACTCTCAGAACAATAGTCGCTCTTACCAGAGACGCTCGTACATTTGATTACCGTTGTCCGCGAGGAAGAATAAAAAAAAAAATTCAAATTTATTCTGATCTTCAGTCAGACGAATTCTAATGACAGGTAACGCATGATTCGAGGCATTTAAGCATCTACCAAATTGATCCGTTTATTCAACATAACAATGTTAATTCCGATGTATTTATAGGTTAGAGAGAAAGTCACGATGGCATCAGGGTTCGTCCGCCAAGAACTCCCTGGGCCGTAGAAGACCCAGAGGAATCGATGTCGACATGAAATTTTAATTCGTATCGTCATTAGCCGTGCGCCTTATCGCACGTAGTTGGCCCTCGCCTAGGTTCTCGATACCTACCTCTTCTCTCTCGTGCAGCCCCGATGGTATCGTGTCATCGCGTTTTGTCCGACGACGCGGCGTCCCACGTCGTCGCTGCCCCCCAGGATCGATTCCTACGATTCTATCTAACCGACCGCGAGCACGAGGATTCACAGTGTGTGGACACTGTCGTATTTATTATTTTTCTCTCTCCTTCATTACGCCAGGCGACAAACTTTGAATCCTTGATCTTTTATTTTGTCATTGATTCATCATACTTTTTAATACACGCATTCGTAGGCGTAGCTTCCCGGAGTCCAGCCGTCATTCATAACAAACGCTCTTCGCCAGCTAGAACGAGATGGAATACTTCGAGACAAACAGTTGAATAACGAGAGGGTGAACTCTGCGACGTATCTCTACAGCTTGAAGACACTGTGTGTGTGTATATATATATATATATATAGACACTTGTACGTCTATGGTATTGTCGGCTTCGAAAGCAGAGCTCCTAAAGGCAGACTCGCAATGCTCTTTACGTTCTACTTATTCCTCGATACACATCCTCGGCTCTCGGATATCCGTTCGTTCTCTCACGGCCGTTTCTACAAAGCGTAGGTTGCAAGATCTCAGGAAAGTATTTCGAAAAAGTAGGAACCACGCAAATACTCTACGGATATCTCATGGGCATCGGATACTTTCGCTTTTATATATATATCTTATTCAGGAAGCAGAGGGCAATAGACTTTCCGGGTGATTCGCATCGAAAATCCATGCCGATGATTTCAGGATTAAAGTCATCTTTCGGCCTTCGGTGTCCCTCTGGGGTGTTGATACGGGGATGTGGTGGCTGGGTACAGATAAGATGGTGGGGACTGGGATTGGCAGTGGGTGATTTCCCCCTGTAGCCCCCTCACCCGCGCCACGAACCCTCATTCATCAGTCGACCACGCTAGGTGATTCATGTTATTCGCAGGCGTTACGTTTCAGCTCCTCCCACGGCTGTTTTGTTCAACGTGGGGCTGGAACCACGGAACCCGTAATAGCCAACCCCAAGCCTCAATGTATCGATTCAATGTCACCGAGCGACCTCTCGCACCCTACTTGGACAGAGTGAGGGCCCGCAGCTACCTCTTGTACCGTCGAGGGTTCTTCCTTGGAATACGGTGCTCGTCTGCTGGGCACCCGTTTCCTGGTGATGGACGGTGCTCGAGGGCTATTGTTTTTATTGGGATATCTGTTGAATGGAATTTATTTATTGTAAAATTATTCATGGTTAGATACCTGCAGAGGGTTAGAATTAGGTAACTGCGAATATTTAAATTTAATTGAGCGACATTTAAGTCCTTTTATATTTACAGCGTTCTAAAAGCACATCAATGTTTTGTGTATGATGTATTCGATGGAAATTCGAAGAGGGTATGATCAGGAGAGAAAAATTATACAATACTGGGTTAACTTGAATTTGATTTTTTTTTTTTTTTTTTTTTTTTCCAGTATTGCAGCCTCCAGGGTGAATTATTGTAATTGGTCCAAATTGAATCTGGAAGAGTCAATGATTCCGGGGCACCAGAATTCCTCGTCTCGTCCCCCCGTCCCTGGGCGACTCTCACTAAAGAATGACGAGCGATCCTTCTTTTTCCAGAGGGTTACGTCTGGTTTATACGCGGAGCTACTCCTTCGTGGTTGCTTAAAGATAAATAGAGAGAGAGAGAGAGATTGAGAAAAGAGAGATAAGACATGACCGCAACGAATGCTTATTAACGCTTTTCGAACTGCGCCGTACTCTTCTCCTCGGACTGTTTCATAATTCCGGTATCTGCTCCAGCCGCCTGGAAGCTCTCCAAGCTCGATAAATAAATTCCGAGGCCACGTCCGAGGTCACCCAGAACGTATCCAATCTGACTTTCCTAGAGTTTATTTGGCCTAAATTCAGGCCCACTTAAATCCCCCGTCGATAATTCCGCGTTACGAAATAAAGACGTCCTTAGCTTAACCAGGCGTGAATTTCACGAAGCTTCCTCAGAGCCGTCGGTTTTTATTCACGGTACGGGGCTTGTTACTTGTCTATGATAACGACGGCAAACTACAGCTTCACTCGTACGAGAGCCAATTACCCTGAAGAGACACGCAATCTAGTTCAGCAGCAATTTAGCACCCGTTTCGTTTCCACCTACGGCGTCGTGGCTGTCTGCCTGCCTGCCTAACCTTACCTCTTATCGATGGCAACGATAGGTGCGTTACCGATAATGCACCCAATATGCATAATGGGAAAAGGCTCTTCGACCTCTTGATCAACATCCCCCATCTGTATTTCAATGGCTCATTGCCACTCGAGGTAATTTGCGACATCAAACACCAGGACCCCTTGGTCTTTGACGTTCGACACTTCTACGCTGTACACAGTGTTCTTTATGGTTTACTGAGTTCAACAACTTGGTTCAGTCAAGTTCAGGCTAATGGATGCGTGAGTTTAATGGATTTAGTTTATTGCAAGGGTTATTGCCATACGCTCGGGACCGGGTCGTCCGAGTCTACTTGGTGGAGTACCTGTGACCATAAATAGACCTTAAGCGTGGGCGCCTATGTATTACTATATGTATGGCATGTTACCTGGCTACCGGTAGTCACACCACCTGCAGCTATGTTCACAAGGGTTATGTTTAGTCGCCACCCCCGCAACGGGGGTGGGATCCATAAATAAAAATAACAACCACCTTGTTTCCTTTGGCGTGAGGGTCCCATGGGCGCACTGGGGAAACTCCTTTTCTAAACCCACCACCCCCCGACATCGCCCTTGAGGACTATCTTATAGATTTTTATATACAGTCGTAACAAATTATTTAAGGATACCTGCTGGGCTATTTTTATATCTAAGGGTGATCGACACTTGTCACTTAATATACTTTTCTTCGGTCATACTGTAGGATTCAATGTTTCTTTTTAATACTTTATTATTCTTGTTTCATTTTGTGTCTTGTGCAATGACGCTGTGATTCTATTGTGATTCTTTTTATGACTGGTGATCTTGCTTTTACTTTCTAGACTCTGCTCCCTCACTCTCAGCCGATTGGTTCTTCTTCGACCTCTGGGCTCTGATCTAGCTTCCATCAGTGTGGCTGTCAAGATGCAAAGCTCCAAGAGAACTTTACGGTCGAACGAAATGGCCGTACCGCCTGGCGGGATGCTGGATACCGAACTGGAGCTTCAGTTTGCATTGCAGTATCCTCACTTCCTTAAGAGGGATGGTAACAAGCTGCTTATTCTACTTCAAAGACGAAAAAGATATAAGAACCGGACGATGCTAGGCTACAAGACCTTGGCAGAGGGTGTCATCAATATGGCTCAGGTAAGACGACGTTTCTAATGTATGTTCGTATTGACTCTAACAAGGTCTGTCTCTTTGGTAGGTTCTTCAGAAACAAATGGATCTAGAATTGGAATTGGTATCTGACAAGGCTGAGAAATACGGAGGTCACTCCGTCGTTCTAGCACGGGTTAGTGTAGTGGCACTCAGCTCCCAGCCTGTCGATCACGACAAAAGGCTCATGAACGATCCGAATGAGAGACTGGGAGCTGAGTTCAGTGACGAGGAGGAGGAGTTCAGTTCTGAAGGAGAAGCTGAGGGTAGTGACAGCGAACCCACCCTCGAGGTACCCAGGCGAAAAAGTCGTGGGAAGATTCCAACTAATGCCAGGGTGTGTACAGATAAGAATTTCTTTTGATTTGTTGACTACTTCACATCTTGACTAATATCCTTAAGAAACTTTTGTTAAGTCTGTCTTCTTCTTGTCGACAAAATTCTTGTCTGCTTTCAGCAAAGAAACTTAAAGCAGAAATTCATTGCTCTGCTGAAACGGTTTAGGGTCTCCGAAGAGTTGGAACATGATCAGGAAGAGATCGGACAGAAGTTATCTGGTGAGTTTAACAGTCTTCGCTGCTATTGGGAACTCAGTTCCTAATACATCTTTGTCATTAATAATTCACTCCAGGTGGAGACATGGAGATCGAAGAACTTTTTGATGAACTTGAAGACTTGTCGGACAGTGGTCCAGAATTGGACACAATGTCAGTAAGCAGTACACCAAAACCTTCTCTACGGCCATTCTTCAGCTCTAGTCGATCCTTACTGGCACCACCTCATGCCGGTAAGTTCGGGATATTATACTTTTAACGGTATCTTTGTAGAATTTGAGGCACGTTAACAAAGCCGAGGCTGCCATTCATTATCTTCTCAAACATCGCAATCGACTACTATCGCCAAGAGACAAGGTGTGTCGCAAGTAGCTCTCACTACTGACGTACATTACAGGATCCACCATGCATCCAAATTCAATGTCGTTATCTAACTCCATTAAAGTACCGAGTAGCACAGTTGTCGAATTGAATTTAAATTCACTTTAAATTCAACTTTGGTTCCTTGAATACACGTCATGATCGAGTTACCTGTAACATCTTGTATCTTCACAGTGTAATGTCAGTGAAAACGCACTCTTTTCAAGCTACGGATAAAGTAAAACTGACTGTAACAACGTTTCATGCAACCTTAACAGTTGTAACGTTGGAAACATTGCAAAGGGTGCGTCTATGGCATTTTATCATATTACACCGCCCATGCTGTTGACGTCTATTGGGAAGCAGCATGACGAGTACCTTGATTATTGGACAAATTTGTTTAGGAAGTTGAATTAGGACGTTGTTACTGTCTGAAGTAATACCGCACGAGGAATTTGGCGCCGTGGAGAATTGGCAGATCTAACTTAGTTCGTATTCTACTAGAGACCAATTCAAGGTTATTCTATACGTATGTGACTGGCTGTCTGACTATACATCAATTTCACTGTCTGTCCGTCTCTTTGTCTGTTTGTCTATCTATCTATCCGTCCATCCTATATTTGTATCTACGTATCAATTCTATCTATTTATCTCTCCATCTACTATATATTTCGTTCGTTTGACAGAGCCCAAAACTTATCGATCTGCATAACCAATTCTCCTCGTCGTCGACTCCCCGTAAGTTCGCGTGCGTTTGTCACGAGTAATACTTGTTTATAATATGTGCTCTGGCTTATGCTATGTTTTGTTAATGTATCGCATCGTTATTTATCATTAAGTTAACAATCGATTGTTACACGTTTACGACGGCGCAATAATACCTACGTTCACTTATATTCATAACGTAGCCATTTATTGATTTAGCGAACGGCCAATGGACAAAGCGACTTCTTTTTTCTTTTACAACGAAACCAGCTTTCCACCGGAAGCCCATTCTGTGCGCTTCGCGAATCTACGATCTCTCTTACGTGCAGTCTTAATGTCGACGAATGCCACTATAAAATCACATAAATGGATTATGGGGATTAATTTATCTTTGAACTCGTGGGCAGGAAAACAAACGTCAGTCGCTCCACTTATCTCAACATTTGTCGACAGAGTTGCGTATCTGCCGTTGTAAAATAATGGCGCAACTATGTCGTTCACTTTGTTATGACTTTCTCTCCGTTTACTGCTTCGATCGCTTTATCGTCGTACAATTTTCAAGCTGAAAATTATCATTCTCTACCGGCACTACTTTTTCAATATCGATAATCTCGTTGACCTGTTAAAGTCGCTTTGTCGTTCTAGTATATATATATATATATATATATATATAT
>NW_014332862.1:250186-280662 GCF_000341935.2 Cephus cinctus
ATTCTGGTCGTTCCGGTATATATACGGCACTACTTTTTCAATATCGATAATCTCGTTGACCTGTTAAAGTCGCTTTGTCGTTCTAGTATATATATATATATATATATATATATATTCTGGTCGTTCCGGTATATATATTTTGGCCGTTCCCTAATTCTACTTGTACGTCAATTTTTTCTGATCATGTCAAAAAGAGTGGTCACGTGGTTGACCATTCTAGTACTATACGTTGTATCTCGTCACCTATCAGAATTCAGAACCAATAACTAAGTGGAAGTCTGGTGGGTTGGCTTTGCACTGTTGCATGGTACGATTCGATAGTAGTAACCAGCGAGGAGCAAGGAGTGAACTCGTCGTCGACCTTAAGCCAACTACCGTCAGGTCAGCCTGTTAAGGAGAAATCACGTGTCGGACACACTACACCAGGTACGTAGGGGATCATTTTTCTTTTTTTTCTCGTAAAAATACTTTTTTTCATCCCTTAGTCAGTTCTGTACTCTTGCCAGGAGATATACCTGCCCTCGTGTCTTAACACACTGGGACTCTGGCGAGCATGCTCGGTTACGCGTGGAATGAGAAAGAGAAATAATATCAAAGATAAAAGGACACAGCATGTGGTTTTCAAAATTTTCGACGCGTCTCTAAAGCTAATGGATATACCCATAAGTAATGTTTTTTGAATTGTTAAATCATTTGAAAAAAAATAAACGTTACTTATCGGTATTTCTAATGCTTTCAAAATTAACTCTGATTCTTCGTTGTATATGGCCTTCTTTACCGACTGTTTTTTCCATTCCGGACAAACTGCTAGCAGAATCTTATCCTCTTGTGCAATTTATAGTACAGTTATCTTTAGTAATTTATCTTTAGATAGTTCTGTTATTTATTATCATTGTTGTTGTTATTACTAATACTGCTCTTGTTACTAATCTACTTTAATCCAAATCATCTTCATGTCTCAATCCTTGATGTCGTAACTGGATCTGCCTTTCTCTCTTACGTTAATTACCTTTTGATTCGTTGGATCAAAGTATCTCTGATTTCCCATTAATTTTGTAGATCTTCGAAGATACTCCAGCGCTTGAATGACGCGTTGATGTAGTCGACTGCAGCTTGGCATTACCATATAAAACTCTTTATAACGAGGAACGCTTTCTTAGAGGACATATTGATATAAAATTAGCTGCGTAAGATCTCATACAGCATCCAAGCTTATGGATTGTACCAGATGGATGCTTAGACTTCACAAGGGTGACATTTGAGCACCGGGGTTTATGACACTGCGATGATGGCTCCGCACGATAAAGGAACTGCAGAAACAATTTGTCTATCGTCGATGTAAAAGTCGCCAGGAGTATCAGTTTCGTTAAGGGAAACGTTGCTTGCTCCATCCTAATGCCAGTAATTAGTGAGTTTTTGAAAAAGCCAAGGAGACTTGTGATTTTTGCATTCTGAAAGAGCCTGTATTCCATCGATGCAAAAGGTCCATGTACTCTTGTCTGAATCACAAATGGTGTCTAATTTGTTTTTTTTTTTCATTTCCTTAATAAATTGTTGCTTAAACAGCTTCCTCCTCGAACGACAGGATACTGAATCTTGTAGAAGGACCTTGTATATTCTAGTGGAAATAAATTCGTTATCTCGCTTAGAAGTGTTCTTGTATAGTTATTTCAACTTTGCGAAGAAAAATTTTTTTTAAAGACAAATCACTTATTCAGGTGTTGTATGGCTTTTAGTGTGCTTGTTATTATGAAGCTTATAGCTTTGAAATTTTAAGTTATGTAATTTTTTTACTATTTCTCTATCTGTATCTCTTTTTTTTACCATGTTGTTCCCCCGTCTCTGTCTCTCACTCTCATTCGAATTACTTTAATGAGCTTGCCGTGTTATCAGTGCTTCTGTATCTAAACTGTAACTCTTTCGCATAAAAATTTGTTTTCTCTTACTTTCTGTCTTACTGTCAGCTGAAGTCTCTATCTCTCTCTACTACCTATATACGTACGTATCTCTTACACTAGACATGAATTATCTACTTTTAACCGTCCATCCGTCTATCTTCTCTGATCTGTGTCTTCAAATCTGTCGTCCTTATCCCACTGGGTTACCAAGTCCTGCTTAGCTGCTAGTTATTATGCAAAAACTGTCTAAACGAGCCCGAGTACACACGACACTAACGAGCAAGACTAACCACCAAGTGCAGGTGTCCTTAAGATGACTTTGTAGTTACACTGTTAAGTCTTCCAGGACGATTCTTGCTGGTAAATAATATACATGATATACTCCAAGGATGACTCCTGGCTCTATCACTTTCAATGCTTCTCGTGAACTTTCTGATCTTGTCTCTCCGTATTCTTTTGAAGTCTCGCCAAGTCTGCCAGTTGACTATGGATAAGGCTGCTGCGTCGATTTTGTATTTCTGGAAGTAACGCAGTACCGTTTCAGAACGTGGTGTGGACAGGCTGAGCGACGACAGTTCGAGGAGAGCCGACAGTGACTCCCATCCGGAGAATTGGACCGATCACGAAGCTAATGATCCTCCGAACACCGTAGCTGGATCACCGCCGAAGTCTGAGCATCCCAGCAAGAGCGAGAATGCCGATAGGCGGAGTAGACTCTTCACCAGGGACAGAGGAACACCGGGAAGCAACAAGTCCAAGAAGCACAGCCTCTCTGTGGATCTAAAACCAGCTGCGGATTTAAATAGTTCTGAGGTAAGCGATTGAATGATCGAATGACAGTTGATTGATTGATCGGAAAGATGATGATACTCACTGGGGCACTTTATTCTAGCCGAGGAAGGCACTGGTCGAGCAGCTTGGTAGAGTCTTGCCGGATGACATTCTACCGGAGTCCGTTGCTCTTGTTTCACTGAGTGATCCTGGTGGCGCTGTCTTGGCTGCTAGACTTCAGGAACGGAATCATCGAGTCTTGACCACGGCTTCACCAGCCGACATACGTGCTACCTTTACCTGTCTCGTGGCTCGTATTCAAAAATTGTAAAAGATATTTTTTGGAGCTTACCTCATTGTACATTGTCTCTTTGATCGGTGTTATATGAAAATGTTACTTTTGTAGTTGCAACAGCTCAGCAAAACCACCAGCACCCATCAAGGTCGTCATCGCCGGCGGGGATGGTTTCGTCAATGCCGTACTGAGACACTACGTTGATCTGCTGAGCTTCAGACCACCTGACTGGCAAAATTATTTAAGGTTCCTGGTGGTACCGCTCGGATCTAATACATTGTCAAAATATCTGGGATCTCTGGATACAAAGTACTCCATGCTGTTTGGGGATGAATGGAAGGAATTGCTTGAGAGGGAAGCTGGTGGCGCCAGCGAAGGTGCTGCCAGAGTATCGGAATACTTGGCTTCGGCTGGTCCCACTCTGTCCTTACCCATAGCCGAAGCCATGGTCACCTATAGGTAATAGTAACCCCATAGAGTTTCACTGGGGGGTTGCTCTTGGAAGAGGAGTGTCTCAATGTATTTTTAATCATCAGGGAAACGGACGACAGTAGTCAAATATTCATCCCATTCGTCAACGACGTTCGGGTCGGCTGTCCGGATAGCAGTACCTCCGCTTCTGTCGATCTGGAGGAGAGTAGCATACTCATGTCAGGCTCTCCGCCATCTTTACCAACGCCAGGGCTTCCACTTCCGCCGCCCGGTAGACTGACACCTCCTAGCAGTCCCAATGTGGGTCAGCCTAGAGAAGGTTGGGAACCGGTCGAACTGCAACTTGATTACTGGAGCAAACCAGCCTTGGGCGAGAAGGGCAAAAGTACTCTAAGACAAGCTTTCAGGGCGTTACACGTTCAGAGATTACCTCCGTTGGGCGAAACTCCTGGACATCACTTGTCCATGACTTACACGACTAAGGAGAAGAAGCAGAAAAGTAATTGAATTTTTCTTTAATTATTCGAAAATCTTTCACCGACATTCATTATACGTCCTCGTCACAGTAATGAGGCTGGGCAAGAAGAAGGAGAAGGAAAAGGAAAACGAGCCAAAGAGTCAAACCGTAGATGGCGTGACGCGTCTCATATGCTCTGCAAAAACTCACAACATTCCATTAAGAGGTAAAACCAATAATATGTCTTATTTTATTAGCTTATGTAATTCTTTTGGATCCTCGTCCGTTCTTACTGGGGTTTTTTCTCTGATTACAGTGAGCATCGACGGAACCGAATGGTACGGCGTGAAATTCTTCCAACTATCGGCCCAATGGCAAACGCACATCAAAACGTTTCCAGTGGCCCTGTTGGTTTACAATTCCCAGCAGCAACCCCTAAACCTAACTTGAACTTCCTTTGCTTGCACATCGACTCGAATGTATTATCATTCATTCGCGTATCTGGTATTTATTATTATTTAGTACGTTTGACATACCGTTGCCACGTAGAGATAAGTGCACGCGAAACCAAGATAAAATTGGTGTAGTCCAAAAAGCTACAGGGGTTTTTTTATGATTGTTGAAATTTGTTGTTTTTGTTTTTCTTTTTTTTTTAAAAAAAAAGAATATTCCATACATTTACAAACGGAATGTATTATCTTTTAGGACAAGCATGATTCTTGAGAAAACTCAAACTATCAGTCATTTTAGCTATTCGTATCTGGGCTTGCTCTTGGTCGCGTTAACGAATAACTGATCGAATTTATTTTCTTTTCATACTCGTCTGACAAGTATATAATTTGTATAATGCTTTGTTTTTTTGCGAGTTAAAACAGACCCTATTTTACTGCTGTGCTGTATATATAAATACTTCTTATCAATACTTCACTTGACGATCCGTCAAGTGATTAAATGCTAACTGCGAGTAATCTTCTTATCGGCTTTACGATTCCTATTTATATATCGTTTAATGTCACTGGCACTTTATGCTAATTTAATCCGTGTGCAATATTACGAGTCAGCTTGAATTATTTCTGCAAAAGTCATCACGTGACCGTTAAGAATGATTGCTTGTTCGAACAATATACCATCGCTGCGTACATTAGCGCGACTACGCACACAGTAACGATGTCTCTTCCAAAATCATTCAAAATTTTATCATTTTTTTTGGCTCATTGTCACTGTTTTATCTTAAGTACCGCAATAAGACGAAGTTTCAATTTATACCGGAACAGTGCGATTCTCTCTCTTGTTATATCCATCAATACTCGCATAATTTCTAGCGTCTCGCTCTTACTGTTGCGACATTCTATAGGCTGAGTCGTGTCGCGTGAGAGAAATGCTCATAGTGCGAGTGCTGAGGGGTTAAGAAATGTTTTTTTTTGGGGAAACAGGGGGAACGATATGTTCATCTAAAGAAAAAGCGTAACAGATGAAAAGTCATTAAAACTTCATTTTATTTTTATTATCTTCACTAGGGAAGATACACGTAAATATTTAAGTGGTTAGGAAAAGAAGTAGGCTATCCTTATGTTATAGGAAAAATGACGACTGTTTACTAAAGGGACGACGGGGGACAAAGTAGAGTTGCCTTTAAAAAGGCATTAAATTTGATTGAGCATTGATTAATGACTTTTTGCTGTTACCTTCATCATATTTTAACAAAGACTGCCGCTCCTTTGATCGTTATTTGATATCGTTTGAATTTCTTCATTTGGCATATTTTTTTGGTCATTCATCCATAAATTGGCATCCATTGTTCCAAAGCTGTCAAATATCGCTTGTAATGAGATATTTCCGTCATTGTCCTCCCCACGTAACGGGTTTATGTGCGTTTTTACTAGGATGACCCAAAACACTAGTTTAGTTTGTAATGTAAATTTTGACTTCCTCCACTTTTGGATTTTTAGCGTTCCGACGTAACGGATTTACGTGGATTCGTTACGTCACACGTGACGTAGCTGTCGCGGCTGACTGCTTAATGCCAAATTCAGAAGAGAGCCTGTTTCGTTTTATCCAAAAATTTTGTTGATTAAAGATTTCTATTCAGAGACGGGCGTCCCTTTCATTGATATAACGAAAGACTATAGCCATTTTATTATTTGAATTGTCGTTCAAGTATGATAAAAGACGCGTACAGTTTCCTCATTTTTTTTAGTTTATTCTTGTTGATTTACTAGTCTCTACTTATTTTCATGGTAATGATCAATGGTGCTGTATGCATAGTCCATTATTTTTTACATTTTCTATATTTGTATCTACGCAGAAAGGCCAAAGAAATTGAGAACAAATGTCTGAAATTGAAATCAGTGAACTTTTTCTATGATTAACTAATAGTTTGACCTTGCGAGACATTCGACTGTTCTACATCAATCAAGAACTCATGATATTCAGAGAGACAAAGTTTTCTTAATATCATTGCTTACGTCAGTACTATTATATTTTCCAGCTACTGAATATAATGGCATTCTTCCATCATAAAAATACTCCATTACCATTCTACGTAGAAAGATTACAATTTTTCTTGACTTACTTTCCTTCGGCTGGTTTACCTGAAACTTTGATACTTGTGAGGTTGCCATTGTTGAGCCAATTATTATGTAACACATTTCTTTTTAAATGTACGCTTTCCTCTACCTCTTCATTCTTCTCTCCTTAATGATTCATTAACGACTGATACGTTCAACGTGAACTTGCAATACCAATGTCAGAAACAATTTTGCCAGTAATCAGTATTTCTCGAAAGGAGAATTAGTTGGAAGCCCATTTTCCTTGTTCCACTATAACATTTAATTAAGCGTAATATTAATTTCACCAGTCGTTCCTCCGTTGTGCTAATCTTTGAGTCGCAATAATTAATAGTTGCCACGTTCTCTCGTTATAAATTCAGCCACTAGCGACTTGTCGTCTGACCACAAAACAGACGTTAACCCAAGTTGATGGCGCATTGTCAAGTTGATGGCGGTTGTCAACTAAGACGCCCCAAAAACAATGCTCATCAAACCGCGCGACATTTCTCGAGTTAAAAGAAAAACTGTTGAACACATTGCGAATATCTCAGTGAACTTCTAACCTTTTCGCATTCTTTATAACATCGCGTGCATATTCGTCCTTAAAAACGAAGCTTCGGCTGTCGCGGCGATGGCAGTTAAATCCTCTTGCTATCTTTCAAACTCGTAATCGCCCGTATCAACTGTTTCTGTCTGCGCCAATTTCAAAACTGTGACTAGAGAAAAATAATGAGCTGTGTAAAAAACTCACGAAGATGGACTTCGAACAATCTAGTCAGGATATAATACGGAATGAGATATACAGAAAGCTTCCTTAAGATGCTCCTTTTCGTTGCTGAAGGAAAACACTGGTAAAGATGAATAATCTGTTTTGATGATATTTCTTGTCTTTGACTTCTGTCTTATCTGTCAATCGTTGGATAATGCGTACCGAGAGCATTGACTCGAGGAGAGACGACGGATTTTATTCCAATAAATAAAACAGAAAACAAGAATGAAGTTAAAAAACGGAATGGTCACGTTAACGAGATACGCACAGCAATTTTATTATTGCCCGCGAATTTTGCCCATTTTTGAATTCCAGCTCTACATTGCTGTTGGCTATTGGCACGTTTTTATTCCTATTTATATATATATATATATATAAATATATAAATCGTCTGTAGGCGATTATTGAGGAAATTCGCGAGGCGTTTTTCTAATGTACAGTAAGTTTTATTCGATGGGGGCTCAGAAGAAAAATACAGCCCAAGCTCAAGGCTTACAATAATTAAAAGGCGTTAATGAATAAATATAAAAGGACGGCAGATATTTTGAGGCGAGTCTTTTGAACGCAAGAAAAGGAAGGAGTGGAGGAAGCGAGGTTAAGGGTAAAAATGAATTTAAAAAAGGGCATAGTTGAACGGACATGAGGAATTAATAGACGGTATTTGATTGTTTGATAGAACTTACAATTAGACGTCTTTATTCTGCTTTGTAAAGGGATGTCTATTCTGTGAGTGTAAATATACAATTATTATAATGTATTATCAATGAAATTAGAGAGTTCAATTAAAAAGGCTGTGAGTGCTAATTACTCGACTGCAAAGATGTGCTTGCACTCGATTAAAATGGCTCAAACGGAATAATTTTTTCCGACCATTCTTTACCTGTTTCTCTTAATTGTACGTTTACGTAAGATCTATCTCGCGTATCACCTCCTCCTTCATATTATACATCCTCGTGAATGTTTCCCTATTTTTTTCTTTTTCCTTTACTAAATTATCTTACGCACAACAATATACGATTCCATCCTAAATTCTGTCTGCCGTACGGAGAGAATTTTTATTTAACAGCCACTACGACTTTCACATATCTTGAAATAATGAATTATTAGGACACGGTGATAAGGGTTGATAAAAAATGTTGACGCTTCATGTAAAGAGGAAAGTGAAAATTTTAAGATAAATAAAGAGAGAAAGAGAGGCAAAAGAGTAGATTGTAAAAATGATTGGAAATTTTTAAAGTTCGATCCAAAAGAAAAAAATAATTCTTAAAGATGAAATAGGAAAATTGTGGATTCGAGCGTGTTGAACTAAATAGAGGGAAAAGCCTTTTCTAATTGAACGCCCGAATTGTTGATATAATAAATATTAAATACCTATATGTGATATATACTATTAAACGTAATATTCGGATATATAGGATATTATTGTTATTATTCAGTAGACTAAAAAGTTGTCTTGTGCCCTGGACTCAATGAAGTTCTCGATCCCAATCGAATTAATCTGTAAATAAATATTGTAAAATGCGAAAGAAAATGGCGGTATCTGTTAACGATTTAAAAAGTTTTAAAAAAGTGAACGCCATCGTCTGTAATGGATATTTTTTTTTCTGTGTAAGAATCATCGTTGTTTCTAATATTCTGTGACTCATATAAACGAGATATATTTTAATGATTCTCTCCTATCTCTCTTTCTCTATTGATGTTCTGTCTTTGTCAGTGACTATTGGTTTATTTCACCAGAAATGTTTGTTACTCGTGAATATCTGTTAAGGACACAGCGAAAAACCACGAAACGTAACGCGATGAGTTTTTTGGTCCGATCGACATGCAGATCGAAGCTCAGGGCACAAGCAGACGCAATTGAGTAATAATTAGAGGTTAGAAAAAAAATGAAGAAGTGGGAGATTTAAAAAATCTGTAACCGTACGACTTAGACGAAGTAAGCAACAATAAGTAAACGGCTAAGGATAAAAAAATGATAAAACGAAATATGTTGTTGATGTTTGTAAGCTTGAAATATAAATGTAACGCATTTTTTTCAGTATTTCGTTACAAGACCCATCGTTGTTTTTTTAACGTAATCCTTCATTCCATATATATACATATATGCCTGACAACATTTTAATATGACAGTGTTCCATGCGAATTGTGCTAATTTGAATAATTATTTGTATACGCATTTTAAAAGATTTGTAGTTTAGGAAGACACAATAGGATTATAGTAGTGCTTGATTGGCAAAAAATAGTTGAGTATTTTTTAAATAATATTTAACTGTGAACAATTCTGTATGGTTTTCAATGGATATTTTTTATTGACTGCCAGTCGCAGTCTATAGTTTCTATTGACAATAAAAAAATGTCGATTTACAGTCATTGTGAGCAAGCAATAGCTGAGGAAGAAGCTAGTTAAGGTTATCTAAATGAATCACTGAGAAAAATTTGAACTTGTAGACTATAATTTTGTCATCTACATATATCATTAGAAATGAATATGACGCTTCTTACGGCACTTGGGTACAGTTTATTTCCACGTCTTTTAATTTTATTTGGTTAAAGCCATTCGATCGATCTACAAATTGATAACATAAATTAAATACCTAACGTGTATATATATATTTTTCCTTTTCTCTTTGATCTGTAGCTTTCACACGGAATGCATTCCTGATGCATAATTAAAAGGATTCGCGTTTGCCTAAGACATTTGTTTTCTTCAATAATGCATCAATGAAAGCTCCTACAGTGATTGTAATAAATGGAGAAACAAATTAATTTTAAAAAAAGTCTCCACTAGAATTCATGAAATTAGATACAGTACGCATTGCTTTCAAAACCAACTTGATTCTATATAATTGCACAGTTTTTTTTCCTTTTTCAATTCTCTAGACGCCATTACCTCAACAGGAGATGAATAAGGTTACGTCACTATTAATTAAACGATAATTACATTTCTTTGAGACGCGATGCGGTCGTAGCTCCTGTCGCTCGTATTAAAAACCCATATAAATGAATTAAATTAATTGTATGGCACCTATATATAAAGCCCGCCACATCCTCATCTTTACACGATCCTCGATAATTTTATATATAAATTATCAGGGCTCGTTTTTAAAGCAATACAATTGTGGCTGGTATTACGTGTAACAATTGATATTGTCTTATCTACGCGCTTGTTAGAGGAGAAATGGGGGGAGTGGCGGCGGAAGGGAGCGGACATATCAATTCAACTTCGATCCACTTGATTTAGTCAAATTATCAATTAAAACGTGCATTGTTCTCGCGTTCAATTTTTGATATGTAATGCCGGCATGAAAGAAAAACGACATTATGACTGAAAACCTACCGCATCTCGCTTAATCAATATACAATAGACAAGTCCTTATTAAGTTGTTGCCTTTTAATTCAGCTAACGGATCTTGTTCGTTATTACTCTTACAATGAATTTTCTTAATTCCCGTCTCTCCACAATTGTTGATAGTTTTTAGTTACTCCTAGCTAATACATTTAAATATTTACTTATATATATATTTATATATACGGTTGTGTATGAGTAATACAACCACGTACGGCTGTCAGGATGATTTATGAATATTCACTGTCCGTCGTACGTATTTATATTCATGCTGCATTAGTTATCGCATCACAGTGAGAGTATGAAGTATAACGATCATCGTGTACGTCATCGTCGGGACGCCCGTGCATATTGTTCATACGAGAGAAAAATTAAGTGGAACACAAAAGAAAAGGAATCGTCATTTATACAATATACGGCTGATGGCACTTGCTCCTTGTTATAATATTAGTCTTGACCCGAATCTTAAGTCGTGAGCGAGCGGCAGCGGGAACAAAGGTCAAAGGGTTTGTACAAAGTAGGTAATCGTACAACGAGACGGCTAATTCAACGACTCGAATAGCGTCGAGGTTGGGATATCCGGTTTTCGTTTACTATGTAATTAGTAATAACCGCAATATCTTTGTGCTTCGATATTGCCTGGATCTTAATTACCTTTGGTCCAACGTCATCGTTCAACCCCTTCGTATTTAAATTTTCATCGCGCATCGCCTCTTCAATTCAGACTTTCACTGTGATATAAAATTACCCACGTGTATGTATATATTCAGGGAATATATACACACATTTAGGATTTTATATATAAGGGTGGAGAGCGAGCGCCCTGCCACGAAGACCTCTTTGCCCACCGACACCCCCTTTTGGTATAACGTAACCGCCGGCATGTCTTGCTGTTCCTTCTTCCTCCAGGTTACCGTTACTCTCGATCAGATCGCGCAATGGCCAGCAGGCCAAGTGTCGTGATTTCCCTTGTCGCGCTAATACATGATAGCCTTGCCTGTAAGGAGTAGCAAAGTGTTACCTGCACCAGGGTGACTGTGGGAAATGACGGGCTAATTTCTTTAGGAGACGTCTGTGATTAGCATCTGATTGGACACTGACGTACCTAGAAGAAATCAGGCCCACGAGTAATGCCCAGTGGGCCTTGTGACCCCTTTTTAAACACGGAGCGTGATTGAAGTCGGAATCGTAAGGGATGAGGACCATGGCACCGTGAGCCAGAGCATGAGTTAAGGAGTCCGGGCAGGTTTGGAGGTCCACCAAGATGTCGGGTCTGTGATCTGGTAGATATTCTGCGGCCAGGGTACCCATGAAGTCCACACTGTATACCTCTCCGTGCTGTGTGAATCCGCGCACCCTGGCCTCTGCTAATAATTGGCTCACCGATACTGGCTTTGTGTATTCCTGTGATGCCATTGCCAGTGCCACCAAGCCACACCTGTCGATTAATTATTATTTGTGAAGAAAGATTGGAGTGATAGTGATCATGGTTGTGGTATTGATTAACTAGATATTGAAGGGACATACTGAGGTCCATCTTGTAGGATTGGTTCTACTTGGCAGAAATAGGTGACTTCTGCATCCTTCAGTTCATTTCTAGCGATCAGTTTCTCTATCTCAGCCTCTGCAGATGTGAGAGTTATCTTTGCCCAGGGTGGAAGAGTATCGCCATCATTGACTTCTGTCTTCTCACAGGTCGGCGCCTCTGGCAGACTTGGTGGTGGTGGTGGTGCTGGCATTTCTTTGGAAGAGGTTTCAATTCCAACAAGACAGTTCCTCTGACGGATGCAGAGCCCGTGAGACACTTCCAAAATTGGGATGACAAATCAGCAAGACTAGCCTGTTTCATAAATCAACTGACTAATTTAAAAAATGTTACCTGATTAAATTTCTATCGTTCTACAATTTCTTACTCTTTATTTACAAGAAATACTCATAATGTCCTTGGAACTTTTACAAAAACAAGAGCCATTCGGAGCACTGAAAAATCAGCTACAAAATCTTGCGACTACTGTAAAACTTACAAATAATTGCATTGTACTCTCTAACGGTCAGACTATCCCTTATTCCGGAGAAAGACAAAGCTATTTAATAATCAGAAAAGCTTTCTAATTAATTAAATAAATAATCCTTGAAGATGCACAGTAAGTACCAGTAATGTCAAAGCTACAAAATATTACATTACTAATTACTATTGTTACATGACCATTCACACAAGCCTTAAAGCCCAGTCATACCCTTCTCTCCAGATTCCTAATGGCAGCACATTTCACGTTCGAGACAAGGTGTCTAGTCTCATCCGTATAATACAGAAATGGTCAGCGGTCTCCAAAGGATTCTTCTGAAGATCCGTAAAGATTCTTTGAAGTACCGAACGTTCGTGCGTCGTCGGTTAAAAGAGATAATACGCGACAGCGATGACTCAAGGATCCCTTTGACGTTTGAGCACGTCCAACGTTCCTGATCCTTATACACACTGCGCGAGACGTCGAACCGTCCCGTCCATACAAAAAATTATATAATTTCGAATCAATCAGTATTACGGCACCGCCGATTATATGGCTCGTATAGCATGGTGCTCTATTGATATACGCAATCACCCTGGACCACGGAACTTATTCCATTGTCCATGGGAGGTCCCCGATGACTCTCGTTTTAACGTCACGATTATACGAAACGCCTTAACTGCAGACGTCTGCTAAGGTACAGTCATCGGCAGAATGTTCATCGCAGCAGTTGTTCGGTCACCACTACCTCTCGCACTGCCATCACAGTCAGTGAACGAAGATCACGCGAAGATCGTTCAACAACCAAACGTTTTACCGTCCTGGATTCTCAAAAGGCGTTTCCCTATCCAGAACCATGGTAAAGCCAATCCATGGCAAACAACTTCCGAGCCCTCCCTGTTTTATTGGCTGCCGAATCAATTCATTTTAAGCTCCCCGGATACACAAAGACATCAGCCAAGCTAGGATCATGGATTTTATTTTTAGTTTTGTTTTCGTCTATGAAGAAAAGACGTCCCAAGAACTATACTATCCAACCTCACCCTCGAAAGTCACTAAAATCTTTCAATAGGAACGTCAAAATGGTAAAACATTGTCATACCCCATCCCTGCAGAATGACAATTTCTATACATGCTGGTATAAGAGGTTGCCAGGAAATGCATTAAAGCCAGTATGCATCGGTCGAAGAATCGAATAGACAGGTACGACTAATTGTTTTAAAAATCCTACAGAAACCTTCAGATATTATACTTGATTGTATTATCTTGTATATTTGACAATAAAGTATATGCATACGAAACAGCATCTAGACTAAATAAAATTATTATTTTCAGTCTTGCAAGCGCACACGAGATAAAAGCTGTCATTAATATCGTATAAGTAAAAAATTATATCACCGGATGCAGACACCAAGTAAAACCTAGTACCAGATTTCGCATCATCAAACGTTCATCACTTCATCCCTGTGCCAATCAACGCATACTGATCTCTACGTATCCCATGCTGGTTCATGATGACGATACCCCACCGTACTACGTTCAACACGGCACAGGAAACAGGGCCGTACTCGGCTCATGTGGCACAAGATCACATAAGGCCCAACTGAAAAGAAGTTAGTGGTGGGACCAGTGCAAAGAAGTGATTACGCATGCGTCGCAGCTGTCGCGCGGGCTACGGGCTCCTTCCATCTCTCGTTCGTCTTCGCGCTCCTGAAACGCAGTTTCCGCGAATCGGTGCTCCAGGAAATAAGTGTGCTGTGATGTTGAGTGTTGAGTTAAGAGTTCACCCGGGGTTACGTATGGGTACATGAAAAAGTGAAGAAGGTGAGAGAGAGAGGACAATATTAGCTCATTTATTTACTCAACACTTACGATTGACTCGCTAGGTGTTACAGCTGCAATTGCTGGACACCTGCGATGCCTTTTACTCTTACTGAACACTCAGTTACAGTTGTTTCCCTTTGTTAAGCTATCAGTCACATGAAATTCAATTAACTACTCATATCTCATTGATATTTCATTATCAAAACAAATTTTTCCAATTAAATTTCCTAGCATCAACATCATTCAAGAATGTATTTTCTCTAGCGTCATTCTTTTTTTTTCAACAATTTTTGCTATTTTGTATCAACCTCAAGTGTCGCACGTTCGTCTCTGGAATTTCATTTCACAGAGTTTTGAAACGGTTATAATTGATTCGTTCCTTGTTAGTTTCTATTCATCCCATTCATATCGCGAAATCTTTTCTCTCGAGCCAATAGAACAGCTACTGTCTTTCTATTGAGTAGGAAACACGTTCGAATCAGCATAAGCACACGAATCCTTTGAACTATTTCGTTGTACCAAACAAGGATCGCAGCGTTAATGCATGTTTTATTAAATGGACGAATATAAACGGAATAAAGGTATGAACGAG
Organism: Cephus cinctus; assembly: GCF_000341935.2. NCBI lineage: Eukaryota > Metazoa > Arthropoda > Insecta > Hymenoptera > Cephidae > Cephus > Cephus cinctus. The sequence continues at coordinate 265,126 of NW_014332862.1, forward strand.
AATGAAAGAAAAAAAAAACAAACGTTCTCCGATTGTCAGCACCGGTTTGACGGGGCCATGACCACGTTGCGACAAGGTAACCAGCAAGGCAGCAAACCGCAGTGATGCAAAATGATTCATAATAACAGCGACTGACCTCACACAGTTTTGCACAAGCCGCAAATAATTTCGCGAGCAGAAATAGAAACGCGATAAAGATATGAAAGAAAAAAAAGAAATTTGCAGAATGAGCAGAGAGAAATTTTATTAAAAATTCTTTCCTCTTACATATACACACATATATGGCTACGTGATTCGTAATTCTACTAATTAATTCAATGTCTTCACTTTCACCGTTAATCAGTACCGCGTGGCGAACCTTTCCGAACGAACGCTTGGACGTTACAAAATAATCGTGTGCAACCCAAGAGACACGTGGGACGACCTGTTGCAGTGTAGCAGTATGCCGGCTTGATCGGTCCATCGGATGCTGCACCCGCTGCGTGACTGATCTGCCTCAATTATTTGATCATCTCGTACAGACCTAAACGACAGTATAGATATATTAAATGATTGTTATATAGACTGTGAGAAAGTTTGCGCTGATCTCGGATTGCGAATTAAATGGTTACAGGTCGAGGTCTCTTTCTCTGTATATGGAAATCGTAGGAATTATTTCGAGGTTCTCTTTGATTGGTTTGCCAAAGTGGATTCATTGCGGAGATATACGAACTCAGTGAGCGAAGGCTTTTTTTTCATTGGCATATCAATTGAGAATGTCCTATGGTTAACTCAAATACAGAATTCAGACTCTATTGGTATATTTCCCTTGATACGTTAATTATGGTCATGCCGTTCTTTAACGAGGTCCCAACTCCCAGCATTCTGAATGTCGCTTCTTGCAGGATAACATTGTCGACAGTCGAAATCTATTTCATTTAGAACTTACAGAACCCAGAATCGATTGGTATATAGTGTAGTGGGATAGAGAGGGAGAGAGTTTGTGAGAGTGCGAGAGAGAGTGAAAAAGAGAGTGGCGAAGTAACTGAGAGAGAGAGACAGAGAGAGAGGACAAGCGAGGTCAACAAGGTGCCCGATATGGTATCCTACGTCGACTGTGAATACCGCTTTATATACCTGCTGCCTACGATTAGCAACCGTCATGGCTAAACCTTCAATTGCAATTTCGTTTTGCATATTAATCACGTATCCTTTGATAGGAATCCTTAATTTCATTAGAAAGAATTTAAAAAATTATGTTTTCTTTGGCCATTCAAAAATCTGTTATTTATTAAATTATATCTAAAAAAAAATGTCTACTTACATTTTTAACCTACGGCATATGCTGTTCATTATTAATTATCTATAAAAATTGCATCTTGCGTTCTTTGTATAAATATTTGTTTTATTCGACGTCCAAATAAAATTCGTCAAGTTTGATACGATAATTTTATAAGTGCAAACAAACATTCTGTCTCCTATCGAAAAAGCAGGCTATAACACGAAGATGCAAAGATGCAAGAGCGCGTAAGAGGACGAGTCGTCTGTCGATCTTTCTGTATGGGATCCTTAATATCCGACATTCTATTTTTAAGCGTGACTCGTGGTATGTGCGTGCTGTGACGCAATCCTATGGTCTCCCGCTCTTTCTCTACCAAGAGAGTTTACCTTCTACAGCTATCATCCCGTAGCCTCTGACTCTTCCTTTCCTTTATACACTTCAACGCTCACTGATATTATAAACACTCTTTGTCACTGTTGTCCGACGACTCGGCTTCTTTGAAAAACCGTCATTGTGTCTTCGTCTATACCAAACATGGATATAACGTAACATTAAATCCTTGTCCAGCCGTATGGTGCATAGTTACATGTAATATATATATATATATATATATAAAAAGCCGCGCGATTCTACGACCTAGACCTCACTGCAAAACTCGACTCACTCCATTTCTCGTTATGAATCATAAACCTTTTCCACATTTAGTATTTATCCGTACGAGTATTTAATATTTCTGATCTCCCACTTTTATCTTTTTAGTTTATTCACTTCAGTTATACGTATACAGGATAGTCGACAGTATCAAGAGTACGGTGTTAATTATTTTTGTGAAGCGGAAGAAAAACGTTAAGGGAATAAATAAAAAGGAAAACTAGGTACGTTTGTAATTTCAGTAGTTATGACATGCCGATTGCATATGGCTGCCTTCTCTTCTCGTTCACCTCGAACGCAGCTCTTATGCTTCTTCGATCGATTTGATTCTCGAACATTTTACAATATCATGTGTCGATCCTGAATGGATATACATATAGTCGATTAAGTTTACAGCGGTCTCCGATAGGTTACTGAATGGGGTTCGTTGTGCAGTGCGTGTCTAGCGCTATTTAATTATGACGTTACTTATGTTTTATTTTATTTGAATTTTATTGGCGCGCGGCAAACGGCCATGTCGCATGGTCGCGTGGGCGACTGTGTTCAGGGCTGAGAAAAACCGTAGCAAGATTTTCGATTGTCAGTGCTTTTCGTTGATTCAACACACACGTTATCTTTGACAATAAAGCATCGGCATTGCTAAGTCTTGCTAAGTGAATAGTATTCATAAATAATTCCATCGTTCTAACCTCTCTTTAATAGTGCCATTTCTTTACAGACTGGGAGGTTAGTCGTCTCACAAATGCAGTCAAAATGGATTCCAACGTTGGTCTTGATTATATTGTGGATAATCCAGATTACTGTATCAAATTAGCGTCGGGTAAGTCAATAATTTTCAAAAGCTTTGACATTAACACCGGGAATTGTGGCGCGAATTCATTCTCCGTTTGAAAAGCATCGAGTTGGGTTGTCTCAAAAATTTCACGCTGCTCCTACTGAGCTAATTACTATTATATTAATTTTTCATACTATTCATCGTGCATTTCTCTATTTACTTTCAGCCCTGGACACTGCTTGCTCTTCCGTTAAGAAACAAGTAGTTGAACTACTGTCAGCTTTATGCGTCTACAGTCAAGATGGCCGACAACGCACTATCGATACTCTGCATATATATCAGGTTATATTTACTTTATTAGTCTATACTTACCGCTGTGTCCTTTATTCATACTATATTCGACTTCGTACAAGTATTTATATTACATTAGAAATAATTGTACTACTCGGAACAAAGAATAGACGTATCTTTGTTTGAGCTATAATTGCCAAGACGTCACTTCCCTCAAGGTAACCATAAAGGAAAGAACGTTGCGTATTCTTACTCGAATGCACTTGGCTGCATTTAAAGGCTGTGGCACGATGACGTAATATCATTATAAGGGAAAGAGAGAATTACGAATGATCCCTCCTCGTACCGTATGCTTCTCTTTTCCACGATTGAGATATAATTCTAATGGGTAATGAATGTCTTTTCTGTGAAAAAAGTCTCAGCCAATAAAATCTGCCAGATTGCACGTGCTCATGACGTAAATCATTGACATAAATTTTTGATCAGAGGCAGTACTGTTCCATAAGACGTATTTATTAATGGACAAAAATGACTCTGTTAATGGCTTGAGTGCAATGAATAATATTTAATGACACATTGATGTTACTAGGAACGTAAAGGAGAACGTTATCGGCTACGAGTCGTGGTCGATGAGCTGCAGAAAGCAACTGCCGAGGATTATCAGACTGCTTTGCTGGCATTCATCAACTGTCTGGTGATTTCTACACCCATCCTCAAGGACCGGGTTAGAATTCGCAATGAGTTCATCGGTACGTTTCTTCATTGCTATGCGTTTTTTTTAATATTCCTATCGTGTATTTTTATTCGTGGTAACCGCTGGCAGCGTTGCGATACCTTATCGTTATAGTCACTAAAGATGATTTCGTTGTTGATATTATCGTAGAATAAAATTTTAATTAATAATTTCATTTTACTTTCAGGTCTCAAGCTTCTACCGATACTGAACGAGCTACGGTGAGTACCTGAACCATCGAGGGTCGTGACCATTAACTTATTAACATTTTTTAACATTGTTAAATAATAAATGATAATCAATGAATAGCAGGATGCTTTATTGTACCCACCTATTGTATGACGTACGGAGGAGCACGTGCTAAGGATTCTTATTGATATGATATTGAGGAGAAGTATTGTCTGGAGATAAATTGCCATCGTCATCTTGTAATGTTATTCTGAATATCTTTCTCTAACGCATGCACTAATTCTCTATAATAATTTTTCTTAACCACTCATCATAATTATTGTTTTCTTAATTAATTAGCTGAGACAGTGCAGAGGCCTGCGCGAATACAGATTATCATCTGGATAATGAAACAATAAAATGATACGTCGATTTAAAATCAGCAAGTCATTTTAATGATGGGACTCTAAGGCAGTGGAATTAACTTCCCACAGAAGATGACTAATCGCCCGATCGAAAGGCTACTTGATTCTCAGTAGGGAGATCATGCTTGAAACGGTGAGCGGGATGGTGAAAAGAAACCATAAGGAAAGATGGCGGCAAGCAAGCATTGCCGACGCCACTGGTCGAGAAATAGAACCGAATACATGTCTCGTTCTCTCTCCACATTCTTAGTAACGTTAATTCCACGTGAAAGAGAGAAAGGGATAGAAGCTGAACGGAGAAGGTGAAGAAGGAAGAGCGAAGAGAGCGAGAGAAAAGAAAGGACAGCAAGATGCTCGCCGGAGGGAGAGAGAAAAGACCGAATTAACTTCGTTGCAGGCTCTTGGCTAGGGGTGCACGTTGCATCTGCATCTCTGCATCTGCACTGTGCTGGAACCAGCAGCCCCAGTTACTTCCTAGACTTCAGTCTGCTTCGTTCGATCGCGCGACTCTCTTTTATATTTACTCACTATAGGCGTTTCACGTTGCTACTTATTTTTTTGTTCTTTACGACATTTGTACTTTCAGTATCTCTACCCCATTAGGTAGTCGAGGTAGAACAATTATTAATTGTCTTATAAAAAAACTCTTAGTGCGTGAACTCATTGCTGAGTCATCTGGTATCTTTGTCTCTTGAATTATTCTAAAATTTTCTTGTATTTTTACTGTAGTGCAATAACGATCATGCTTCGAATATCTATCTCACTTTGGAAAAGCGTTACTCGTGTCTATGATGCCGGTGTCGATAATGGAACAGGTTTTTGGGTACACACGTGGGGAAAGAGAACGTTTCATTCTCTATTTTTTTAAAAGTATTTTAAAACTAAGAATAAGTCTTGACTGTAAATTTAAAGAAGTAATTGATCTACTAAAGAGTTGATTTTACAAATTTATTTTTAGTAATAAAATTTGATAAATAATAGTTCTTGGATATGATGCGTATCGTTATAGTACAATTATTTTATTGAAAGTTAATATATGTATCGTTGCTACAATCTTCAGTATGTTGAGACTATAATCACTGCATTAGCAGGTAAAATATCGGATTAACGGTGCTATATGCTTTCAATGGGCGGAGCGTCCTTAGTTAACTGTGTTCATCCGGCATTTATTAATGAGAAAGTGTCAGTGACGGTTCGTTCGTACTTCCGTGCAGTGCAATTATGAAATTAGCTTACGAGTCATCGATCCCAGATCGCAATGCAAAAGAAACTGGTATCCGAGTACCTGAGTCGTACTCGCCGGAAGTACAGTCAGGAGGACCGGAAGTGGTACCAGTTGGGAATAGAAAGAAAGGGAGAGCAGCTGAGATTCACGAAGCTTGCGAGAATTCAAAGTGTAAATTGTTATACTTACAGAAAAGAAAAGAGTCACGTGCCGGACTTGCGGGTGCAGCTGGATGTTTTCGATGATCAAAGAGAGTCGGATGAAGAATTATCAAACCACGGTCCACCAGGAATTGATCTTTCGTCTCACGTGGACGTCTTCTACGCCATCCTTGGTCAGGTACCACCGAAGTCTCCCTCTTCTTTAAAAACAGACACCGGAAGTCCCAAAGATCTGTTAGCTACTTGTCTGATTAAATTTATTTTACAGATTGCAGACACTCCTCAGGAAATACCCTTTCTAAGTATTCTCCAGCATCTCTTGAGATTGGATCCTAAGGAGGCTGCAAGTGATCTGGCTTGGGACACTGCAGAGACCCTCGTTCATCGTGCTACACTGTTAGAGAGTCGTGAGGACGCTACCAAATTACTGAGGTCACCCAGTCTTCAGGTACCAATAGAATTATTGTATATATCCTACAATACACATATTCAGGTCAATCGTTTATCTAACGCTCAGTTCACTTCTCTTCGTTAAGTCTGTAACCTGAAAGTCAACTGCTGGGAATTGCTGTTAAACGACAAAAGCCATTTTATTCATTAACATTATTAGTTCCAAGATTATCCTAGTCTACGACCTCATGCATATTCATTGAAATCATTAAAAATAGGACTGATCATCACTATAATAAAATATTATGCTTGGTCCTGGTGCAGACTAGTCTGTGCTGCCACTGCCGGGGTACGGATCAAACCTGTGGATCCACTAGGAAGGCTTCAGTACCAGCAAACATCCCAGCAGCACCCTTACCACCGCCCTTACCAGCAACATCAGGGATCCCACCACCACCACCACCAGGTCCTGTATTACCTCCACCACCTCCGCCGCCACTCCTGGCGAACGCATCCAACCCCGATGTGCCTATGGAACCGCCACGTCCACCACCCTTGCACGTACCCCAGATTTCTCGTGCGCCAACTCCGGATCCACCTAATAACAATGCCAAACTCCTGCCCCAGCAAGAAATACCCACCCCCAAGACGAAGATGAAAACCATCAACTGGAACAAGATACCCAATCACAAGGTCAGTCATACTATTTTTGCTCGTGCACGTGATGCACGAATGGACGGCACTTCATTCTTACTTTTTGCATTCAATCCTGACTCCTAGCTGTATTTATATAACTTCATTTTCTTTATCTCCTTTTAATCACAGGTGATCGGCAAGAGAAATATCTGGTCGCTGGTTGCCAACGAGCATCAAAATTCACCAATGGCTGATCTTGATTGGGCGGAAATGGAGGGTTTATTTTGTCAGCAAGTTCCTCCTATGTTACCTCCTGCTGCTTGCTCCTCGGCATATGGCACTGGAATGGACGCGGAGAGACGTCGTCGTGAACCCACTGAGGTTTAACTAATAGTCACTTTTTAATTAAAGCTATTTATCTACTTTATCATTATACGTATCGTTAACGATGCTTTTAATTAGTAGCTGACATTTATCTCTTGTATCGCTTATTAATTATCTTTCTATTGCATCTCATATGTTTTTATGTTCTCTCATAGATCGCGCTACTAGACGGAAAAAGGAGTTTGAATGTCAATATTTTCTTGAAACAATTTCGAAGGTATGTTTTGTCATTGAGATTCGTATTTCTTTCTTTTATTGTTTCTTGGTAGTTATTGCCACACTATATAGAGCTATCGATTCATCGTTACTGCCTTCAGCATCACAATTGGTGGGATTGTTATTATCGGCTTTTCAAGATATAGATACGTCCATTGGTATTCATGTCGTAGCTTTGTAGTCATTCAACTCGAGTATTCTATTGTTATTTCTTTGTCTTCAATATTTTGTACTTTATCATTCCGACGTTCGTACCTCAGACGAGACTGTTTTATTATTACTTGATTTATGTTATACTTTATATTGGGTAACAAGATAATTATCATATTTTAATTAGAAGTAGTTAGATTAATTATTTATCTTTTATTATAGCTCCAATGAAGATATCATTCAGCTAATCAAAGATGGTGGCCATGACGATATCGGTGCTGAAAAATTACGGGGTTTATTGAAAATATTACCTGAGGTCGACGAGCTCGAGATGCTTAAGAGTTTCGATGGCGACAAATCGAAACTTGGAAATGCTGAGAAATTTTTCTTGCAGTTAATACAAGTGCCTAAGTAAAGCAATGTTTTGATGATATTTGTTTTCTTTTAATAATTAATAACGGTGCTTTTATCTTATTAATTTTTTTATAGCTACAAATTGCGTATCGAGTGTATGTTGCTAAAGGAGGAATTCGCTGCGAATATGAGTTATTTGGAACCGAGTATAAATTCAATGATACTGGCTGGAGAGGATCTGATGACCAATAAACCACTACAGGAAGTACTGTACATGGTTTTGGTAGCTGGAAACTTTCTTAATTCGGTAAATATTATTTAATATAAATTTTCAAGATATATTGGTTAGAGATGATTGATGATTTTCATTTTTTTTTTTTTTATATTGCCAGGGTGGATATGCTGGAAATGCGGCAGGAGTCAAATTATCCTCTTTACAGAAGTTAACAGAAATACGAGCTAATAAGCCGGGGATGAATTTAATCCATTACGTCGCATTGGTGAGTTCTTGATTAATGAAAATATCATAATGAAATCTATAAAATAAACTGGATAATTTTATGCTTTTGTACAGCAAGCAGAAAGGAAAAGAAAGGATCTGTTAAATTTTGCTAGAAATATGAGCGCGCTGGAATCAGCAACAAAGTAAGATTTAAAAAATATATTTACCATTATTGTTATTTGTCTTATTTTAATGTCCAACCTAATGATGGTTCGACTATATCTTTTCAAGGACCACTGTCGAACAGCTGAACAACGAGTTCAACTCTTTGGACACTAAAATCAAGAAAATCAAAAACCAAATAAATTTACCATCCACGGAGACCGACATTCAGGAACAGATGGCTCAATTTTTGCAGGTAAGATAAAATATTGAAATTTAAAAAAATATTAAATAAATCTATCTCCTTTGTTCTACTACTTAGTACAGTGTGATACTGTTTTTTGTATTCTGTATATTTTAATAGATGGCAGAACGTGAGATGTCCGAGCTTAAACGAGACATGGAAGAACTCGAAGCCGTAAGACAGACTTTGGCAGAATTTTTCTGCGAGGACACAAACACGTTCAAGGTGGAAGAATGTTTCCGTGTTTTTCATCAATTTTGTCAGAAATTTAATCAGGCCGTAGCTGAAAATGAAAGGCGAAGAATACAAGAAGATCAAGCCATAGCAAGACGCAAGCAGCGGGAGGAACAACTGATGGCTAGAAAACGTCTTTGTAAGTTACTCTTGACTATTAATCAATGAATCGATTCTGTAATCAATTAAATTTATTTTTTTGTTATCTAAACAGTAAGCAATCAAGCCGAAACTCCAGGCTCTGAATCCGAATGTAATCTTATGGACTATGGGCTTTTTGATATTCACACTGGTTTGCCACACAAACAGTATGGACGCGGAGACGCTAAGGTACCTCTAAATTTTATAGTATCAAATCCATTAGAGGTATTGATTAATTATTTTATATTAATATTTATAGATTAAAAGACTGCAGAATGGAGGGGTTACTTCGGATGAAGATATTTCAATAACTGGTTCGCCAAGTATTCGAAGACGTTTGGGGTCTTGCTCGGGCGGAGCCGATCAGCAATCCACCAAAGAAGATACATACTCACCCGGTATATACCTAAAGATTCTAATATAATATAAATAAAATCAGTAATGCAAAATTAATCGCAGTAACCTTAATTTCTTAATTATTCGATATTAATTAGATATCACGCCAAATGGGACTCTTAGACGTCGTAGAAGTCGCGTTCCATGCGAGGACGATGATGGAAATCTTATGGACTTCTTAAGGACATCCGGACAAGATAACACTCGAGAAAGAAAATCCTGGGGCAGCTTAGGTAGGTCGTAGGAAAATATAAATTAATACAGGAAGCTGGATAATGGATATGAATAAGGAAATATTATTGATTTGTATTCCAGATCGTTCTTGGGCACGTCGTGCACGAGGACAGCCTCGACGTGGTGATCTTTTGAATGCAGATTTCTCAGGAGACAGAGAGAGGCCAAGTTCACCTTCGCCTCTTGTGGAGAGCAAGCCGTTTTTACAAGAAGAGGAAGTCAAGCCCACAGGGTACAGTCTTGTTGTATTAATGAAAAATATTTTTAGGAACAAATTTCAACAGCTGTTAATTGAACGAATAAATTTAAATCCACACCAGGAAAGCGTGGAGGCAAAAAATCGAGGCTTGGTTATCCGAAAACGAGAAAGAGGAACGTGCCGGAGAGGAATTACAAAGGCGGGCAAGGCAATTGCAGGCTAATCGAAGATCCTTCGAGGACTCCGGTATGTTATAAATAATAAGCGATTGTTATTTGTTACTGGAGCAAGTATAATTAATAATAATATCCACTCCGCAGAGAGCGAAGGCAAGAGTTCGATGATGAACGCTCTTGTGGAGGATAATTCTATACATGAAGGATATTCAGAAGTTTACGACTGGCGACCTTCGGTCGAGAAAACTGATGTTATGCGAACAATGGAGGCAATTGAAGGTATAAACAAAGGTTTCTTTTAATAATTTTACCCTGATTAACGATATTCATCGATCGTCCCTTTACAGAAGCTCAACCGCATACTTCACAAAAAGATAAGTCACCATGGCGAAAATCAAGTTTAAACGTACCAAACAGCATGGAAGAAACAGATCCACGTTATTCTCGTAGATTACGATCTAGACTCAGTACAGAAAATATCTTAGGCCCCAGTCCTCTGCAGGTAAATATAAATATTCATGAAAAAAGATATTCCTTCTAGATGTTCCATCTACTGGAGTAACGTACCTTATTGTCGTATTATTAATCTCGGTATTTTTCACGATCTACAGGCAATCAGAGAAGAAGATCGCAAGAAGAATAGGATCAACGATCCTGCGAGTTCAAGTCCTTCGGATGAACTGACAATCTACCTTCGGCAACCTTCATCCGCGTCGCAAGGAGCAGCCGTACGAAGATTCAATAAACTCGGCAAGAAGAGTCTGGAAGAGGATAGAGTCAGCGATAAGATTGAAATTGATTCAGATAACATAGAGACTCCACCGGCTACGAGAAGAGTATTTAGTCCTCCGAAGGAAGTTAAACCAGTTGAAAGAGAACCTTGTAAGAGAGAACGTTGCAGTAGTTCGATTCAAGGTCGTGAAGCTTTAAAGCCTGGTAGCACAACTACCGACCTTGGAAACGGTTAGTATTTGCTTTAGTATAATTATGAACATCAATAAATCAAATGGAGAATCAATGGTGAAGTAATGATCCCCATTAAAAACGATTGCAGGTAACTTCGACAGGTATTCAGCAGCAAGAAGAACGCGAAGGTATAAAAAGACTCAAGATCCGCCAGTAGAGAAAGAGAGTCCCAAGCAGGAGGCATCGAGTCCAGAAGTACTCGATGAGAAACCACAAAGACCAAGTACATTGGCCTTGACAGATGACGTCACAGAGGAAGACGCCATGTTGCGCGTCTGGCAGGATAAACTGAAACGTCGCGGCGCTACCAACGACATCGACGTTGCTTTAGCCGAGATAGCAAAATCAGGTGAAGATCTTCAGTACCTTTCCAGATCGTCTACGCACAGGAACTCGAGACTCCCGGTAACTCAACCAGCCCCTGTAATCGCTGTTACGAATACAGTACTCAGTCCCGTAATGCAAGAATCTAGACCACGCGAACCAGCCGCCATCTTACCGGAAAGAGCTGTGACAAGCCGAGAACGTCACAGAAGTATGATTGATCCTAGCCAGGTAAAGGAAGCATTAAGACTGACAAATAATCCACCGAGTCAAGTCAATCAAAGCTTGCTTAAAAGTTCTGCGAACGATCAAGAGCATCATCAGCATCAGTCCCAGGATCAAACCGACCTGGTGTCCAATAATCCAGAAGATTATCGTCCACTGAGTCGCCAAGAGGAAACTCAGTCCCCGAGTATTATCGACGAGAAGTCATCCTTGACTCCGATGAAGCAATCGTCCATGTTCAAGAGCCGATTTATCCCAGACATTAGCGTGACATCAGCGCCGCCCTCGGTGACCTCGCCCCTCCCTACAAAAGCCAAGGATCAGGAATTGAATGACGAAGGATTTGAGGAGACCCAGAGTCTCGTCTCTGAGACTCTAAGTCAAGGAACATCTTCAGGGAACTATGAAACAGACACTCACGACTCCACGCGCTGTTCACCGGCTGAACTCCGGTACACGGCCAATAATCAGACAGATAACATTGCTAGATCCGTCAACAAAGAACTGACCAAGCTTAAGGCATTTGCACCACGTACGGGATCCATGAGGATTCCTGGAGAAAAGACGAGTTACCTGCCAAAGCGTACAGGCAGCCTCAAACGGGAAACACCCAGGAAGAACGAATCATCTAAACGCGTGATACCCGTGTCTTCTGGGAATCCACCAAGAAACGAGGTCGAGCGTTCAAGTTCACGTAGCAGCTTAAGAAGTTCACGTAGCTCCTTGAACAGCGCCAGTTCGGTAAATACTGTGAGGAACCTAGCACCGAATCACGCCCATCTTGGAAATTATACTTCGGCTATTTGTGCGCTCACCACTGACCTTCGTAAGAGCCCTGCGACCTCACCGATTCCGCCGTTGACTAAAGAGAACGAGAAGAGACACGGGAATCCGAGAACTGGGGTTAGTAGAATTCCTGCCAGCAGAAGCAGCAGCAGTGGTAGCAGCGTCGGTCCAGCCGTAAGAAACGTACGGAAATCTACAGGGGTGAGTTTGCCTTAATAAATCGTTGAATTCTTTGTTATCTTAGCCAATATTTATTAATCCAAAAAATCTTTTTAATAATCCTCCACTGAGTCTATCTATTTGACTTGTCCCAGGCGCATCCTGACGTACCTAAAGGCAGTACCACAAGGATCCGTCCGATGGCAGCTTCTCGCAGTAGCAGCAGCGGAAGTAGCGTTGGCCATCAAGCAATGGGATCGACTAAGCAGGCTGCTGAGAAAATGGCGAATAATAAAAGTCGTCTGGTGCAACCACGCGCTGGTCCTCGCAATCACAGTTTCATGCGACCCACAGCAGCCAGCGTGAACAAAGGATCCATTTCGAATCTCCCAAAAAGCATCAAGAGCCTGGTGAAGTAAAATCAGAAAGGAAATAACAGGCGCATATCAACCGCTGATAATCCGACTGACTGACGGAAAAGTAAAGGACGTAGAAACGCTCGCACATTTACTAAAGTAAATCAATCAAACAGCTGTAACGGTCGACATTTACTAATTCGCGGTTTAACCATTTTTATTAATCTATATAATAACGTCAAACGCCATCGTATATGCTGACTGCAGTTGAACGTCCTGCCTTGTTTTCTTTTTCATATTATGAAGTTTGTCAAAAAGGAACGCGTATTTCCTTTTCTTTTTTTATTCTTTTTTAAAATGCTCCCCAACGAGCAAGTCCCCATAGTTACGTTAAATAAAATAGCCACACCGGAAACGTTACTCAAACTCGAAACTTTGATTAACGTGTATTTATCAAGACACTAAAAAAAATATACAACATGATCCTTCGTGTGTTTTGCGTGGCCATGTTTTATATATATTATATATATATATATATTTTATACGAAGTGCGTGCGTGCGTGCGTGCGTGCTTTTTCCTGCGTTAATGCACATCGTGTCCTGTACTAACGTACGCACATGTAACTCGTGATACTCTGTGCAATTACGAGAATGAAAATTGTGAATTTTTACCCTGTTGCGTAACGCTGAACAATTTAAAGTCTCAAATGTTTGTCTTTCTTATACATATATATATATATATATATATATATATATATATATATCCTGTTTTTTATTTCAAGATTTTTTATCGGCTTTACACAGAAACAGTTACCTACGTGACGTTCGAATTTATCATCGTTTATTACCTCGAACGTTAATCGTCACCTCGCTAGTGTTAGAAAAATTGTCGAGATTCACGTGAACCTCGAAATTTGTCAAATTTTACAAAAGTTTTCATGTTCGCCAAGTGAAAGTCAAATATTTACACGCTCGTCGATGCAATCGGAATATATGTGTGTAACACGTGTAAAATAATTCGATTAACATATATCAATACCTAATTTACATTATCTGTATTATTGGCATTATTAAACCTGACTTATTATATGATTTATTAAATTATCATTAAGGAAAATTAATAAAAAAATATCTCAAGGATGATTTTATTAATAAAATCTTTATATACCCTGATATACGTATATACAGAGTGTATCACCAGAAATGCACGTTTGAGATTTGCGGTGAAACGGTGCACAATTTGGAAAATCTGATGTCACAACTATTGAATGTTTTTTGATTGCGCATCGAATGGGCATATTATTATTGTTCGCTCAATTTCCGGTCGCAAATAAAAAAAATTATCTTCGCCATTTCAAATGATATTGAAACAAGTTAAATGCAAAAGTTGTAGAGCAAGAAAAAATAATAAAGATGAAAAAAAAATTCGGACGGATTGCACACATAATAAGAGAGATATTTGCGTCCGAATTTTTCTCATTTTTTGACAAATTTCTGATATTGGAGGAACGCCTTAGCTTCGTGCAGCAGCTTCACGTCGAACTCACGATTCCCAATTGTTTTGAGGTAAGCGTTCAGTCAGACGCAAAGCCGTACAAGGTGGCTAAAACATATTACAATGCTATCTTTCATTACAAGTTACAAGCAAAACTATTCCTGCTGTAGATTTCCGTGATCCTGGATGCAGATTTTCGAGCCTTCGTGTTCCTCGTCGTAGATTTCGGAGTCCACGTGTTCCTCGTCGTAGATTTTGGAATCCTCGCGTTCCTCGTCGTAGATTTTGGAATCTTCGTGTTCCTCGTCGTAGATTTTGGAATCCTCGCGTTCCTCGTCGTAGATTTTGGAATCTTCGTGTTCCTCGTCGTAGATTTTGGAATCCTCGCGTTCCTCGTCGTAGATTTTGGAATCTTCGTGTTCCTCGTCGTAGATTTTGGAATCCTCGCGTTCCTCGTCGTAGATTTTGGAATCTTCGTGTTCCTCGTCGTAGATTTTGGAATCCTCGCGTTCCTCGTCGTAGATTTTGGAATCTTCGTGTTCCTCGTCGTAGATTTTGGAATCCTCGCGTTCCTCGTCGTAGATTTTGGAATCTTCGTGTTCCTCGTCGTAGATTTTGGAATCCTCGCGTTCCTCGTCGTAGATTTTGGAATCTTCGTGTTCCTCGTCGTAGATTTTGGAATCCTCGCGTTCCTCGTCGTAGATTTTGGAATCTTCGTGTTCCTCGTCGTAGATTTTGGAATCCTCGCGTTCCTCGTCGTAGATTTTGGAATCTTCGTGTTCCTCGTCGTAGATTTTGGAATCCTCGCGTTCCTCGTCGTAGATTTTGGAATCTTCGTGTTCCTCGTCGTAGATTTTGGAATCCTCGCGTTCCTCGTCGTAGATTTTGGAATCTTCGTGTTCCTCGTCGTAGATTTTGGAATCCTCGTGTTCCTCGTCGTAGATTTTGGAGTCCACGTGTTCCTAATCATAGATTTTGGATTTCGTCGAAATCGTCGATACGGAAAGCTACATCCATGAACACGTAGACTCAAAAATCTGCGACGAGGAACACGTAGACTCCAAAATCTGCGACGAGGAACACGTAGACTCCAAAATCTACGACGAGGAACACGAGGATTCCAAAATCTACGACGAGGAACACGTAGACTCCAAAATCTACGACGAGGAACACGAGGA
>NW_014332862.1:281375-403009 GCF_000341935.2 Cephus cinctus
TTTTTACCCCCTTGGTGGAGAGTGGAGGGGGGTAGAAAAGCAAGGGGTGGGCTCTTAATACAGTATCTGTACTTTTACGTGTGACATATGATTTCCGATGAATTTTTCTCTTGTAATTACGAATCCGTGCTAATATAATTATAATGTCTACAGTTTTGTCATTAGAAGGCGAAAATACTTCGTAACAATATTTTGCATTTGTAGATCCAACAATTCCTTAAAAGCCTGTACTTTATGAAGAATTGATAGATTTTTTCGGAAGATTATTGGCAATTATTTAAAAATCGAAGGGCAATGGAGCAAAACTGACCACAAATTCGTGTTTACAAGAGAAAAATTCATCGGAAATCATATGTCACACGTAAAAGTACAGATACTGTATTAAGAGCCCACCCCTTGCTTTTCTACCCCCCTCCACTCTCCACCAAGGGGGTAAAAAAGCTAAAAATAATAAATAAGAGTAAAAGTAGTAAAAAAATAATTTAAATTGAATTATTAAGAAAATACTAGTCTACTAAAGACGAATCTTTCCAAAAATGCTGCTATTTAAGTGATGGTATTTTCACTATTATAAGGAGTATATGGAGATGCTACGGGGGTTGGGGGTGGTCCGTTTAGGGTGGAATCGACTTAATTTTTACAGTAGTTACTACAGGAAGTTATTTTATTCATTTTTACCCAAATTAGATTTGGGCCGAAAACCGGCCTTATGGACCTTCCTCCTTTAGAGTAACATTTTTGGAATTACCAATTTATTTCATAAAATATGTAGTACAAAAGTATTAGTCTGATATATACAGTTGAGAAAAACACTTTACTTGTGCGTTGATTATGCGCGTGTTGCCATCTAGCGGACATATTTTCTTGGACACAATTCACAATTTACAATAACGCGTCCTCCTCCTTTATTCGATCTTAAATTACGGATATAACTGTGTTTGCTGGAATTTTGAAGTTACGTTATGATCTTTAGGAACTACAAATGTGGAAATTAATCGGCCAAAATCCATCCAAATAATTGACCAAAGTATATCTTATGGGAGTCTTACCCGCCTGTTGAGAGAAACTTAACTTTATTCTTAGCTCTTTGACAGCTCAATTGTTTTCTTCGTTTGACACCAAGAGAATAGTATTAAGTTTGCAAAATTATCCATGGCCTTGAATATTTTCATTATCACAATACTCGTGGTATGTCAACAGACATATATATACACTCAAAAGCCCTTCTAGACGAATAAAATTATGTGCCCAAGTGAATATATAGCATTGTCAAAGATTTAATATTTTAAAAAATCATTTCACTCAGTCATTTAGAAAACGGCGAAGATCATTGGTTCACGTTGCAAGGGGGTATTTTCAATAAAGACATAATCAATGAGCCAAGATCTGGGACGGGTTAAAGGTCGAGTACATTCGCAGACGACAAGCGCAATGGGACAACAGAAACTTTTGTATCCTTCCTACTATTGAGATCATAAGCATACATTGATTTTTCCGTAAATTCCCAAATATCGAGAATAACAGGTTATCCTGCATAATAAGAACCGTCGTCAACATATTGTGTATGCCGTTAAATAATAATTTAAAAAAAGGATGTATAATCCTACTGCTTAAGATTCTAATTTGAGACGAGTGGGCGTACAGGCCAGTCATTCATGCATATAAATTCAGATATGTCTAGACGAAGCCGCAAATTTCGAAGAACTGTAATTCGGGCAAAGCCACTCGCATAATCAAACGTCGACATTAAATGAATCGACGACAACGAATCTACTTACTCGTTGACGAGGCCAAGGTTGGTGTAGCGGTCTGGCCGAGATTGTCGGTAGTACGAAATGACTTCTGAAGGTGGACGCAGAGGATATCTCGAAGCACGTCTTAGCACCGTCTCGATGTCACGACGAGAAAAAATAGAAATCACCGGCCAATTCCAAAGAGCCTCCTCCTTGCATAAAGGGCCGTAGCGTCGATTGAGATCTACTCTTAAATCAGTTATTATCAGATAACTTAAAAAATCAATTGAACGATCATGTAGCAAATAGCTTGTCACCACACTCGCAGAGAAATATTGTAGATTCGATATTCAAAAAATGATTTAAAAAATTTATAATAAAGTCAATAATTAAATTTAACTATTATTTGTCGTCGGTATAACATTTAGATAACATGAATTTTTGTATAGGAATCAAACGGCTCTGTCGGTAAAGAAGTGTGCGCAGGGTGTCAAACACCAAAGTCTTTACCTTTGTAGGCTTCATGAATTTCGTTCATTTGATAACCTCCAAAATTCGAGAAAATCCATCTCGTACCGATGATCGGCAAAGAGAACGGTCCAGGAACATCTTTAACAGTCTTACGACGTCTATTCAACTTTTCCTCGGACGTACCTGTCAATCAGAATAATACTAGACCTTAAATCGAAAATATCCCGTTCGCTAAATGCCTACATAAAAATGTCTATAAAAATCACGTTATAACCTAAACTGATCTCTTAGATTATCACTCCATTTATCCCGTCACTCTACTCACATCCGGCTTTGACTGAAGTTCCGTTCCAGAACCACCATGGTGGTCGATATCTGGTTGCCAGTAACAAAATCGCAAATAGTGTCGCTGCTATCAATTCAAACCAAGCTCCAGGCAGCATCATATCAAATTGCGATAGTCCCCCTGTAAGAAGAATCAGTAGAACAATTAGACAAAACAAATAATACATAGGCTTTGCGTGAGTATACATAGACATAAACGCACCCCTTACTGCGGAGAACCGTATCCTGTAATAATATACATACGGTGTGACTGCACTATAGCCCAATTGAAACGTAACGGTCAAAATTTATTTAAACGCTCAATTAAACGCCACTAACTCTTATGCTGGCAGCGAACGCTAAAAAATGTTTTTAAAAGGTAGCAGTGACGAATTCCTTTTGTTATTCTTGGTCGAAGATGCCTTTGAAAGCTTATACATGCTATTGTAATCGCGGTTATTAACCATCACGACGCCGGCGTCGCCCACTACATTATCAGTGAGATGATGCTGCTGTTTGAATTGCGAGAGTTTCTGATATCGAAACTGTGGAGAGATGGCAAATGTGGGTAACTGTGTGTAACGCTACCGAAGTAAGACTGTCTTCGATTTAGTATCCCTTTGCTTATAGCTTTATCCTCGATGGTACACGTGCCAGGTCAATTAAATATAAACTAATGATAATTTGAAAACGCTGTTGACAATTAATATTATGACAGGGATATCGGAAGAAGTGGTTACGATGAAATTTTACGCCGTCGGTAATAAGCTACCTACCTTACCGGCACGTCTCAGTCTTTCTATCTCAGACAGTTAATATGACTTAAAGATACCTTTTGTGTCGTTAGACATCCTACAAACGACTTTTGGACATTGTGCGTTGTCTGGATAAACTCGTAGATAATTTTTATCATTCGAAAGCAATATTTACTCGAAAATTCTCTCCCTGTACAAATATCCAGGAAACAGTTCCAATTTCCAGGACTATTCATGAAACAGTAATTGAATTTCGTAGATATTTTCGCAGATCATGAAATTTTTCGTACATATTTTTTCATAGACACGAAAATATTTCCGTTAGGATTGCGACGTGACGCTCCTACGATCTTCAAAATCAGATTAACCAAACTACACACTATGTACTTCTTGAGCCTGTTCCTTCGAATTTTGACAGGTTCGTTTATTATCCTTTGTATATATTTATTTGTTTCTTCTTTCTCGCCTCTAAATAATTTTACAGTAAACGTGAAGAGACAGTGCACGATTCATTATCTCATTCGTCTGACCCATTTGCTAGGAGTTTATAACTACTTACATTTGATAACAGCATGATAAGTAATCTATGTAGAAGTGAGTCTGTGCAAGTATGGGTTTGAGAAAAGAAAAAAAAATCCTAATCACGATTGTATCATATTTCCAGTGAAACAAATTGGCTAATAGAACAATCTGTGCTATCAGATTTTATTATTATTGATTATCGATAATCTAGAAACTGAATTATATAGTGTGTGTGTGATAAGTGATACAATTTTAAAACAATTAAAATACATCGTGAAACTCACCGCTGGACGTAGCAAGTAATAAGCAATTGGTTTATACTTCGAGTAGAATTAATTATCAAGCACTTATTCAAAAGGAGCTTGATAAAGGAAGACAGAAATTGACAAAGTGTCGTAAAACAAATAACTATGATACGTGAAGACGTAGAACTGAATTGAATTTTCTAAACTGATTTAATAGATATGTTAGAAAGCTGATGAGCTTCGGTGGGAGAAGGACCAGTTACGCAAGTCGCCGTGTTGCCGCGCAATAATTTTTATTATCAGCTAGTTCGTAAATTAAGATACCGGTTCTCCGATTTACTGTTGCCTGGCAGCGTCGTTACAACTTTACTCGAATTAAGCCGGGCGAAAGGTGCTATTGACCTCTC
The DNA here is from genome assembly GCF_000341935.2 of Cephus cinctus. Classification (NCBI taxonomy): domain Eukaryota; kingdom Metazoa; phylum Arthropoda; class Insecta; order Hymenoptera; family Cephidae; genus Cephus; species Cephus cinctus. The sequence goes on from NW_014332862.1 coordinate 285,833, forward strand.
GAGAGAGGCTGTTACATTTCAGATGAGATGATAATAGATTTAAAGCAACACTTAATAGACACGTATTTAACGACACTTAATAGACACGTATTTAACGACACTTAATAGACACGTATTTAACGACACTTAATAGACACGTATTTAACGACACTTAATAGACACGTATTTAACGACACTTAATAGACACGTATTTAACGACACTTAATAGACACGTATTTAACGACACTTAATAGACACGTATTTAACGACTAATAGACACGTATTTAACATTTAACGACACTTAATAGACACGTATTTAACGACACTTAATAGACACGTATTTAACGACACTTAATAGACACGTATTTAACGACACTTAATAGACACGTATTTAACGACACTTAATAGACACGTATTTAACGACACTAGCAAATTATTTCACTCTAATAAATAAGATGCTCGAGAGAAAGATTTTTCTTCAAGTCAGAATAAACACTTGGAACGGTTGATGAACGAGTGATATGATTGATAACGGTGACAGGTTATGAAGGAAGTTCCTTTCGTATGATAGATATACGTAGTATTGTGTACTGTCTATACTCACGGGAGAAGTCGAGGATTGTTCTCTGAGTACTAAAAATCCAGACGTCTCTTATGGAAGTAACCTCAAAAAAACCCGTAAAGTGCCTATTTTCGAAGAGAACCGGGCAAGAGGGAGATCAAAATACGAAGAACGGGGCAGGAGCGAAGTGAGGAAAAGAAGGCGGTCTGTGGAGGAAAGGTAAGAGGGAGTTGAAAGAGCGAAGGAAAGAAAGAAGGTTTAAGAGTGGTAGCTACAATCGAGAGAGAGAGGAAAGGAGGAAGTGGAAGGGATGCAAGAAGAAGAAGAGGAGCAGCCAGACAGACAGGGATGTTGCGTGAAACTTGAACTCGATTGTCCTAGGAGAATTAATACAGCACCACGGAGAACGTAAACAAGAAGGAAGAGGGGTCACTTTTCCTAATAATAAAAAAAGGCGCCATGTAATTTAAAAATGAAACGGCCGTTTGTCAGGAGTCACGCAGAGTCCGACTCTCGGACCAGAAAATTACGGAGAGATTTTTTATATCAAAATGTAAAAGCGTCCCACTCGCATATTATTAATTTAAACTACGCGCCTTTTTCGACGCACTTTTGTCCCCCCGACCGCACGCGAGTTTATCATTATTTTTCTCTGTTTCTCCGTCTCGTATTTTCCCTCGAGTCTCCCGACCGTGGCCGATAGTTCCCATAGGGGTAGAAAAACAAATAACTATATTACGGCACACGGCCAGTTCGTCTCCGCGGTCGGAGACAAACTCCACTGCTCCACTCTCTCATCTCGCGTCTTTCTGTTTACACGATTTTCTTCAACGCTCAAGGGTTGGGGACTGCAACGTACACACCGACCATTTAGTCGTTCAGTGAGGATCCTCTTGAGTGGAAAAGAGAGACTGAGTGTGAATACGGAGGCTTGAAGAAGAACACGAGCGACTGCACGGATCTGAGGGAGGAAGAGAGACCGATGTCTTTGAGAGAAAGAGAGAGATATTAATCAGTAGTGGGGATATAGCCATGACTCTGATACATCGGCTATGTATTTCGTACCGTGGCAGTGGGAAGAGCTCAGCTTGACTGGAGAGAGAGAGAGAGAGAGAGTGAGAGAGAGGGGGAGAGAATAAAGAACAAAACAAAGATGGACAGCGTGCCGGGCGTGACTAGGCGTCCATAGGAGACCAAGACACGAGGAGTGACATGCGTGAATTCTCTGGACGAGAATGAGTTCCTGGTGGTAGGGAAGTCTGAATTATGAAGAAGAGAAGACAGAGGTTACGTCAGTGATGCGTAACGAAGTGAGCACGTGGTTAGGAGTCTTGTTAATCGTATCCGGAGACGTCTATTTATATATGAGTGAAAATCGAAGAAAATTCAAAGGTTATGTTAAAACTAGCTCCTTTCTTCTGCCGTTCCTGATCTACTTTGTTCTCTGGCTTTTCCTTTTACAGACATTCTCGACTATTCTACTCTGTTTCTAACCTTCGTACAGACGTACCGAATGATCTCTGATAACTCTAATACAATAGAACGCCATAGAGCGTATTGGACGATGTTCTGTACCAGGGGAAATGATATAGTCGTTCTTTCTGTGGTGTAAGGAGGACGAGAAGAGGGCGGAAGCACGTAGAGTGAGACGTCGATTGAAACTCGTTTCGAATCGAGTGAAACAAAACGATACAACATCCTAAGACCCCGCGCAGAGTGGCTTATGCTAGATATGATATGGTGTACGAGGAAGTATGCTCAAGGCGCAATGTCCTAAGGTATTTCTAAGTCTTCTTTCTTCTCTCTCTCTCTCTCTCTCTCTCTCTCTCTCTCTCTCTCTTACTCTCTTTTCACACCGCTAGAATATCTCCTCGTCGTAGCGTTACTACACGAGATATATAAATTGCTCTACCCAGAGATAATGCACCGGCAGACCAACAGAATGAAGCGTCAGGGATTCTAGGATCGCGAATACGACAGCTCAGTGTATCACCAGGTGAGTGTAGGATTTAATGACTGCCAATACTGATTTCACGAGGCTTTTAACATTTTTCTTTTTTCCTCTGTCCAGGCATTATCTCCTCTACTCTTCTCTTTCCTTCCTTCTCTCCAGTTGAGAGATTAATGAAAGCACAGACGATTCAACTTAGTAAGGAGCAGACATGAAATACTGCCCAGAGTGACAAGAACGAGATGATTAAACCGATTACAACCCTTTCTTACGTCTATCTTAACACTCTGCTCCACTCAACGTATGTTCACGTATGACGTCATAACGGAATGGAAGCCACGAAGCGGAGGAGCTTATTAGTACCGACAATTTCTAAATATTTCTAAAAATCCAGCTGCGTGGGTCAGCAACTGGAAATAAAAACTTCACAGAACAAAACTTAACTGGTGTCAGAAGAGAAATATACAGAGAAAACAAAGATATGTAATACAAATCACGTGATCGATACTGGTATTACATTGCTTTAATATTTACAAAAAATGTTACACTTCTGATCTGGTATATCAATTGTAACGTGATCGATGATCCTAGGTTCAAGAAGATTACGGGGACTAATATCTAGATCAATGATCTAGTTCACTCAGCTAATTTCAACGATCTTATCCGGATGTACTCTTTAACACCCTTCTTGATCTCGTACCAATAATCCGGACATTGGCATGCTCAAAGTTCACTCCACACGTGCGTACATTCTCCCTTATATATTATATTCCACGTGTAATATATCTGAACACCTTTACTTACGTATTGGAGGCTGCCCACCGACCAGGAAGTAATCACGGACAACTGGCCACTCGCCGGAATTCTCAGCAATGCCAATGTGGTCCGGTTGATCTTTCTTTTTAAAATACGAATACTCGTCCGTCCAGCTCGTACGTGCAGTAAAACTTTATTATAATATTTAAATTCTATCAACAATATGACACTTCGTTTATCACACTACGTATGCAAACAGACCGTGACATTATTTAAATTCACGTAGAGCATCAACTGATAGTTTTTCACATGGTTTTATACTTTATACTGTCTTTTGTTTATATTCCTTTTTCCTGATCTTCATGTAACCATTTAATTGTTCAAATTGAAGGCTAATTACGGACGTATGGCAGAACTTCGGTAACGATATCAATATCAGGATCCAGACTACGTCCTAGTCCCTCGATCACTGCCATGCTGAGTATCACGCTACTGAAGGATCCGTCTTGCTTCACCTGGTAACGAATCATCGCCGAGAACAATTCAGCCACAACGGTACTCACGTTCACCTGCGAGTTATTTAAGAAAAAGGATCAAGAAAATATAAGGCTACAGTTGGTACAGTCTTCCTGTCGCAGCATCGCTTAACCATCATACCTTACCATCCATGGTATAGGTATATATACGCTATCATGGGTGCATCATGGTTTTATGTGATACGTCACTGGGATTTAATCGAATCGTTATCTATTGCGTCAAGCGAGAGACTATTTAGAAAATTATTATAGGTAATTATCTTTCTGACGATCGCAGATAACAAGCGGCATTCCTTATCATAGCCAGATGAGTGGATGGTCTAATATTCATTTTATTTATTTTTTTTTTAAATAAATATATTCTCAGATTGGTTTTTTAAATTGTACGCATCAAGCTTAATAGGCCGTTTTTCCAATTTAGCTTTCAAATTATGTCAAGAAATTAAATATAATAATACCGAATATTAATATACTTACGTTTTTTAGTTTGACGCGATCTCGTAAGTGAGTCTCTACGATCTTTCCCATGGTTTTTTTGAATCCCAAAGGATCCGGAGTCAAATGGATGCTGTGTCTCATAATATACTCAGCAGCTAGTTCACCCTGTGTAGGATATATCATTGTCGTGAAAGAAATGGCTGCTCCCCATTTTTTTATTTTGTTCGGTCGCTGCTGGCAACCTGAGACTTACCTTTCCCATCGCCACGGAACGGAAGACATCGCGAAGATTCTTCCTACATCGCTCGTTCAAGGAAGCCACCAGGCCGCAATCGAGGATTACCAATCTTGGTCCAGCATCCTCATGATTGAATCTCCAGATTTTTCTGAATCCTGAAATACTGTCTGTATCGCCTGACTCGTGAGATTCCTGAACCAAGATATTTCCCGGATGTAGATCGCAGTGTACAAAGTTGTCCTTGAATATCTATCACGCACGATACACAGTATTAATGAAATAATATCATAACTTATTATCTTCGTGTATAGATCATTGATCTCTTGTCGAATCAAATGATTACTACGATATAAAAACACCCACGTGTAGGTCAGTTGATAATCGTTTTTGACATACTTCTAGTAATCACTGATAATTCTATGACATTAGCAGGTAACACTTTTAATTATAAGGATTGCAACCTACCACAAATAGGACACGATTACCTAGATCATACTAGTTATGTGTATAATTATTTTTCTTAATGATTACAATTGTCTGGAAAGGTTGATTAGCTTGGAATATTGAGCTGAAATAAGAAAGGTGCTGAATAAGCTTTTTCTTGAGGATTCTAGAACAGCCAGGCAATAACGTGATTTACAAATGTAAACGAACGATTTAGGTCATCAATCTAGATTCTCGAATAAAAAATATCGCCATGAGTTAAATATTTTTGTTCAGGATGAACTCAATGATCTCACGATTATTAAAATGAGTTAAATGGTTGCAGTGATAGATTCAATGTGTAAGAAATAAACGTGCTGACCATTTTGAGGACAGTTGTCACGCCGATTTTTGCCAGTCGCTCTTGCAGTCCACGATTTTTGCCAGAAAGGTAATCAGATATTGGCAATCCTTCGTGGTAACTCTCCACTAGTATTTTTCGATGGGTTAATTCTTGATATGGATATGGGAATATGACATTTTTTGTACTTGAAAAGTTCTTAGAAAATCTTTTAAGATTGAAAGCTTCCAGCTCCATATTCACCTTTTGTAATGAACATTTGTTGGCCGTTTATTATATTCATTTTATTAAAAATTATTTATGTAATTACTTGACTTTCCATGAGTTGCGAAAATTCAGATACACAATCAGCAAGACTGAGCCAGCGTACACTTGGAAACATGTAAGTGACGCACTTTGCAAGAACGTGCATAATCGTCAAATCTCTTCTGTGAGTGAATAGTGTGTATTTTAAATAATGTATTTTCAAGTTTAACATACTTTTGTTCTCTCACTTGAGCTGCTCTTCAATTCCAGGATGTAAGACTTTCACGGCAACGGGATGTATTTTTCTGGAATAAGTTTGACCTTCCTCCTCCTTATTATGTTTTTCGATTAACTTGTCTATAAAAAACATATCAATCATATGAAATGTACAGGAGATTGCTTCAAGTTTTTATCATTGCATTATTCCAGTTACCAACAAACCCAATGAGATGACCTATGCAGAAGTATTCAGCGACTGAAAAAAAAAGAAACAGTAAACATCCTCATGCAAGAAATAAAGATATACAAATAATAATCCAACTGTTACTTTCAACAAGAGGCGAAACACGAGCATCCTCTGATATTTTCACAGAAACATCAAAATTTATCCAGGCCTTGTAAACCTGTGGGAAATAAATTAAGAAAATTATTTATATTATTTAAAAATTATTTATTTAATTAATATGCTTGACTGCATATCTGTGGCATAGAATGTTATGAATATCAGAACTAAAATTAAAAGACTTCCATGTCTATGTCTAGTTGGTTTATAAAGAATGAATATATATAATATTCAGATATAAACCATTCTAAGTTAATAAAAGTATTACAAAATTTTACCTGCGCACAACAACCAGAGCCTAGAGGATGTTCGTTAAAAACTTTGACAAATAAATTTCGCCATTCCTCCCCATAAGTAGCTTTCAACAAAGATTTGGTGTAGATCCACGAATGGGCGGAAGTATAGCGTTGAAGTTGAGAAAGAGTATTGCAGATATCTTCAGGAAATAAATCTCTGCGCGTCGAGACCCATTGGCCAAATTTAATAAACGTTGGACCAAGAAATTCCATAGCTACGTAGACGGATGAAACTTGAATTAATTAAAGTGACATAAAATATGGCTTCATTTTATCGATAGCTGTTACGTACCTTTTAATAAGACATCAGGAAAACTATCGGTTCGAATGAATCGTGTAATCACGTAAAGAATACAAACAATAGAAGCGACAGACGTTATCACAATGATTCTAATTGTTATCATAAAAGTCTCCATGATGGATACTAGTAGATTTCTGTTCTCTTTCCTTCCAGAGACTGGGTTAGAAACTTCTCCATTGTTTGTGTCGTTTATCTTTACAAATATTTCGACGAGTTTGTAACCTGCGCGTTTTAACGATCCAGTATTCAGTATACGCAACATTATGGGACCTGGACGATGGGGATAATTTCTTTCTCGACATTTTATTGGTATACAGTTGCTACGACCATAGGGTGCAAAGGCTGGTTTGAAGAATTTCTTTAAAGGCGAGTAAAATCTCATAATTTAACTTGGAAAATATTCATGATGACCTTTATTTTATTTCGGTTCACAATATTTTAGAATGCTGACTACGTCCAATTTTATAAAGAGAATTATAGAGTACGGTTGAGAAGATATCAACGGTTTTTTTTAGACACTTGAACATCTTTATGGAGGAAAAAAGATTATCGTTATTCAATCGATTGATAAAATTTTAAGGTATTACTACGGACCGAAAAATAACAAAAGTTTCAATGTAAGATTTGAACAATCCAGCGTCAACTTTTGAACTGGTACAGTTCACTCACACACGCCCATCCCTGCATCGATAGGCACACACTAATGTACATTGGATGTAGTAGTGTATACGTATATACACCGAATACAGTCTCAAACGCAATGTTGCCGTGACGCTCTTTTGTCTAGCCGTTGTACGAGAGATTTCGTAATAAATATTGAACTTCTTTCATGTCTATCCATAAAACCTATGAGTAAAAAGTTCTGACTAAAAATCTAAAAAATTCCTAATTTTTTCCTTTGCCACATACTAGTTTTTCATCGGAATTACGCGGACGAGTCAAATGCAATAAAAAAAACCATGCACGTTTTATTGGCCAGGTATAGGGAATACGTGTTATGAGTTCTGACATTAACTCGGAAATACTCGAAAACTGATGAGTGAATCATGTTAAAAATTTGTGGAGAGATGTACTGCTATACAAATTAGACGTAAAACAAATTTCAGCTCGATTACGCGGTTTTGAGTTTACCGTAGTAATACCTTACGGGGGAATGAAACAGACTATTTGGGTGAGTGAGTTGTCACATTAGCTTCCTTAAGCTTGGTAAATGATAAAAAGTTTCTATTACTCTTTCACAATAATATTCCATATATTCTACTACGTGTTCATGCAGTTTACCATTTTTGAATAATTTATATGTTTAGTGTATTTTTTAAATGCATGTCTGTTTTTCTATCAATCCTTTACAGTCACGTTCGTGACGAACGTGTTCCTGGTTTAGGGCGTGGCATTTTGTTTAAAAGGTGAATATACGGTTAATTTCTGTAGGAATACATTTCCTAATTAATTGTATTGCTCGATTAATTTTTTTGTATCTCAGGAGATAGATTCCTCTTGCAGAGATCCAAGTAGATACATATTTGTTAAATGGATCGTTGGTGCCATCGTACGGAAGCTGCAAAGAATAGAATTCTGATTTCTCTTGAAAAGAATAGGAAGTCACCCGTATAAGCCAGCTAGCAGCTGCCAGCTACCACCAGTGGCCTCTGTCAGAGGCCTTGAACAGTTGAATGCAGGTGCTTGAGCGCTTGAGCTTCGACTAGGTTAAAAATAAGCAATAGGAAAAATAAAAAAGCCTTCCATAGTTCTATAATTTTTACGATTTTCGAAATTATGCTAGAAAGTGACTCGGTGATTTGCAAAGAGAGTAAGAGGAGATAGGAGTAAGAGAGGAAACGTAATTAAAGTGGAGAAAGAAGAGAAAAAAGAAAGAGGATACTCACAAGAAGAAACAAAGGAAGGAACATTGATATTATGGTGAATTGATAAAATGAGTAGTAAACGGCATCTTGAATATAGATTGAAAATGTTGAATAATAATTGAAATTCTTCAATGTGAGAGAATTGAAGGGACATGTCACCCTGATATCTGTTCAAGAAAAAGTCTAACGGAGCAACACTCAACATGCCGACAGTGGTGAATTCATCCCTTACATATGAAATTCTTATGTATCTAAATTCATTCTATTTTGGAATGTTTGCCATATGTGAACTGGGCATGAATTGTGTCAAAGCTGCAAAACTAGAATCACCATGTCTTGGAAGGATGCATTTGGAGTTTGCGTTGTTGCTGTTCCTGATAGCTACTGAGGGTGGCAGGATCTACCTTGGGAGAAAAGGAAATTTGACTGAACATGGCCTTCCAATTCTGTTAGGAATTGTGTTATCGGTTCCTAGTTCGTTAGCAACATTGTACTTCCTATTCTGGCAGTGTCGTGTTCTTAGACTGGAGATGATTCTTTGTAGTATTCAATTGGTGGTATTGGCCTCTGAACTTATTATCTCCATAATGTGCCTTATTGCTTTCTATCGTCCTCCTTCTCCTGAAGAATGAACTTCAACATCACCATTGTTTACCCCTTTATACCTGAAGAAGTGACTGGAATCATTTTAATAAATCATTCCAGGCCTTTAATTGTTCTTAACATACAACATCCCAAGGTTTTTGTATTGCGTTTTAGTATATTGTATGATTTTCATACGTGTCTCCTAGGATTGAAATGTGCCTAATGTTAAGAGAAACCTTTCCAAATATGTATCATGTTTTATTGTGTGACCATGTTATCTCAATCATTATGAATGTGACTTTATATTAAAATGCGTGGATTGGGTAACATCTGTTTTGTGTAAAAATCTCATCAGCACTATTTCACTGTGTTTATTATGTAAAACTATATATTTGCACACTATTCATTTAATTCTAGTGAAAGACCAATGAGACAAGTTGTTTGTTGTTCTTTTATTAATCAGTTGAACAGTTACACGTTGTCAATGCACTATCATATTTGCATACCACGTGGCAAACAAATCGCCCACTTTCATAATATACATACCACAGATGTTTAACTACGACGCTACACAAAACAGTAAAATCTGCTATGCTCGAAAAATAAAATGAAATTCTATTTTTCAGCCTTGTATCTACAAACTTTGTGTTTTATCTTCTTAAATGCCTTAGCGCAATATTCAATGCTTAAAGTCCAAGAAAAAGCAATAGCTCGTAGTTCAAATATAACTTTTCTTCTAGTCATAAATGATAAATAATAAATATATTTAATGGAAAAAATAAGATTCTGATTGGTCCACATAAATAATTTAAGCATAGTTAAAATTACTGAATCTCTAAAATACCAATGAAGAACCATAGCTAAAAACAAGCTTTAACGTAAATAAGTATATCTTCGTACGATCCAGTATTTCATATATGAGAATACAGTATTTTCTATCTAAGTACACAATGAAAATATAACATTGTAGTCACATCGATATGATTAATCTTCATAATAAAGTTAATAAGAGATACCTTGTTATCTATCAAAATTTGATACTTTAAAGTCCATTTGAGTAACCATAATAAATAAAGATCGTTATCAAGTTCGTCATTGTTTCAATCAGATATGTAAATCGTCGAACAAACTCAAGATTCAAAAATTGTATATATAGCTGTTGTTCTTCTCATAAACAACCACAATTGTTTAAACTGTACAGAGATCCGCCTTATTACTTCTGCATAAAGATTATAAATATGGTCGAGAATTAAAGCGACTTTGTACACTTAAAATATTCTGTAACAGTCATATAAAATTACTTCAATCTTTGATATTTGTAGCCTCCGTCCTGCGTCTCTTAATAGCACGCAATCGATTGTTGCAATAAATTCGTAGGAACATTGCACCAAACACCAATAGTATACCAAATACACCGAAGACTGTAATATTATGATGATACATCAAGCAAGACAACAGGATTGCCAGACCCTGAAGAAAAAAAAGAAAAGAAACGGTTAGAACTTTGACAACATGTATCATGACACAGAAATACATTATCATCAAAATATCACGTACCTGCCGTATCGTCATTATGATAACAAAAGTAACAGGACCGAATTTAGATATAGTATAAAAAATATAAAGCTGTCCAGTTGCCGAACATATGGAGATGAGTAAACAGTCTGTTATAAAACTTGGATACTGAAATGAATCATATGAATATTATAAAATTAATTAGTGAAAGTGCATAGAATACAAATAGAGTTTCAGTGCAGTGACAATAAATCAAGATATATTTGTATATCTATATTACCCTGGTCATGAATATTATCGTTAGTACAAAGCTCGATTGCTGAAAGAGCGACATTGCTGTCAAAAGGCAAGAAAACATGTTGACAGCACACATCATTTGAACACTTGTTACACCATATTCCTTAAAAAGTGCATTTTGGTAGTTACTGGTGAAACTGTCAAGCACCATGTAACCGGTTAGGAGAATCACACCAGAGAATGTCGTTGCTCCGCCTGCGTATAACCAGAGACACAGTATTATACAATAAACTTATAAATAAGAATATTCAATGAAACTTACCAGCCTTATTTTCAGCACTGCCCAACATAAATAATGTCATTCCAATTGATATAAGTACTGCTGTGACGTATTCATAATATTCGTACGTAGTACGGGATATAATTTTACCCATTATCATAACAGGAATGATCTTCGATGCTTTTGCTAATACCTGAAATAAGTTTTGTTTTTCTTACTTTTATTGCTGTATAATCGGGTGTAATAGAAAAGCCTAAAGTATTTGAGATCGAGAGGATTGTTTGATTTACCTGAGTAGGAAAACTGACATACTTAAGTGCTTCGTACTGACACCAACTGCTCATTATGTTTGATAAGGAGCAAAACACATATTTATATAATGGCGTTGTATGGCGAGGTTGTCTCCGAATGAGTAAATATAATCCTGACATCAAAAATGCAAGGATTCTATTTATAAATACTAGGAACTGTGAATTCTGAAAGTGCGCTTTGTTGCCATCTGCATCTACATATTCCTATGAAGTAATTCTTTGGTAATTAATTGAATGGCATGCAGTTGTATATATTTTAATACAGTTAACCTTAAACCAATTATTTGGTTCTCCGGTTCTTATAATGCTTTGATTGTAAAGTTTACACCTGGGTCATAATTTTTTCTTGCAAGTATCCCCATGTCAAGTAACTGATTTGCAATCCAAAAAAACAATATGTAAGTAGTAACACATCCTGTGCAAAGGTGCGCTGCGCATGACTTGTACCAGTCGATGTTGATGCGTATGCAGCTGAATCCAACAGTCCATTTTCTCCACTACCCAGGAAGCATGCGTGAACCACTTTCGATATACATCCTTTTCCTATGAAGATACATAAAAAATAGATATATATAGGCAATTACATTATAGTCACTATTAAATTTATTCTGTGTAATTTCAATTTACCTCCTCTTTGCAGGTACTTGCTGCATCGAACATAATTATATATCAGATAGCCTGGCAACAGCAATGTGGCGTAACCTAGCAAATTTAGGCACAATCGTAAGATCCAGCTGTAATTATGTGACCAAGTAGAAGTTAAAATCTCCTTCTCACTTTGTGTGAGTGTTTTAATTAAATGAGTAGTTCCATATATGATGCTCAGAGAGAATAATATCAGTATGCTGTGAAAACACACAATGCAAATATAATTAATATACCAAATCAATTGGAAATCATATATAATATTCAACAGATGCTTTTATTTAGACAAATAAGTATATGTTATCAAAATTAAGATATGCTTTATGTGAAACAACATTTTAACAAATAAAATATCACACTTTCTTCGATAAGATATAAAATCAATCAGCATAATCCAGAAATTATCATCCCTATATCTCAGGAAGTATAAAGATACTGATTAAAATTATAAGAGATTAACTAGTCATTGAGTACAGAACATCTAAAAAAATCTTCATTAATATCTTCATCCTATTTTATAAGCACCTGATACAACAGTATGAAGTAAACTACTAATACTAAATACCTTTCATTCTGAAAGAATTAATAATGATCTATCACTGTTCTCGCTGTTATATCTGGCAGGCAGTAAAAGATAAATAACAAAAAGCAAGCACACTAATAGAAACTTCAATATCACCTGATCCAGAAAAAAGAAATTTTCATAAACAATCAAACAGTTAAAAATTCATTTAAAAAAATCAACAACTCACCATATCACAATATCTGGAATATAGTTTCCCATACTTTTAAAGGTTTTTGCAGTCTATTGAGGTTAGTTCATAACTGTTCATAACCCGCAGGATCCGAGTATTCCAACCAGAGGAAGCATTTATTAGTTATCAACGTACTTGGAAGATAACAAGCAGGAAATATGAATACATATATTATCTATTATATTCGTCATTAAATTACATATGTCCAAGCTCCTTGAATACCACCTTTTTATTTTGCTTTAAAACAAAGTTTGACAGCCCGGTCGAGTTCACTGTCTATCATAAAATTTTAAGCATATGCAAATAATATCATTGTAATACAGAAGCACAAACATTTAGTTGGTTTCTTATGTATAATTGTAGGTAAAACAGATCAAATTAGATTACATTTATCAAATTCCGCAGGAGCGATTCAGGGTATTGGATATCCGTGGAATGCATGACATTGCATAACATAACTATAATGCAGGGATACATGAACTCATTCAAGCTATAAAAGAGTAATGGGAATAACAATCATTTAATTGTACTACGTACTACCACTAACGGATATATCAATCATTATTAATACGTTCACCTCATATCTTTATCGAATCATATTATTTCCACCTGGGGCAACAGTATGAAACTAAGTGATAATGAAATATGTATACGAGGGGTAACTCAAAAGGAAACAAAAGTAGTAAAATATTTTCCAGGTAAAACAATATAACGTAGTAAATACAATTGGAACGGCAAGTTTCGAATTTTCATAATAGCATATTTAGCTTAAAGCTAACGTTACAAAACTAACTGTTATTATTAAAATATATAAAACTACCCTGCAGGTATTAGATGTCTGATAAACTTTAATTATTTCTTAGTACAGTATTAATGTCACCATTGATTGACATTGACGGCATTTGTTATATTATGAAAAGGTGAATAACATTCTTGGAGGAATGCATTAAGATTTTATGTATATAATAGGTCGTATCATTAAAATTAAAAAATAATCTGTTTTAATTATCTTATGAATTTCCTGTAAACTCGTTAATGAAACTATTTTTAATATACGCTAATTCACTTTAAAAAAATGCGTCTATACATATAGACTATATGTATATAGACGGTTTTGATTGTTTCCCGGGCAGCATAAGATGTCAATGGGATGTCCCGTTTCTGATGCCTATTTATGAGTCCTGACAAAGCGTATTGAAAACATCCTTAGGATTTATCAGCCGAATTTGAGTTTTGAAAATAGATATGTATATTATGCCAACGATAAATATTCCATCTTAGGAAACACCACGAGATGTCAAATATTTATATAAGCTGGTAATACGTAAAGTACTTGTACTGTTTGAATATGAAAAAAGTACACGCGTAGAATAGATATGAATGGGCAATTCTTCAGATGGATGACCTCGTGACTATTTTGCAAGTTAATTCTATCAGTTGTACCAGAAGTATTAAATATTCGCATATTTTCTTATGTACTCAAAAATTGGTATGCCTATTAATATCATAAATTAGAAGGGAGTATCTTATGAGATACTAAATGAAGATGTATGTACCAGGATACTTAACATTTTTCACAAGGTCAATCACTGGGCGACGTCCAAAGATGATTATGGAATTTAGATACTCCCGTACAGGAAGAAAGAATCGAAAGTCTAATACAAGAAGTGATATTATAGCAAACACACGGTGAAAGTTAAATATAAAAATTTTCTAGTCAAGGATGTAATTCTTTGAAAATAATCACGTATTTAACTGTATGTACATCAGTGAATAGGCAATTGTAACATGTTGCTTTGTGTTTGCTGAAATTCTAAGAGCGTCTTCATAATTTCGCCCTGATAATCGTAATTTGTTAGAAATCTGGCACTTAACTCCTTAAGGGATATAATGCCAATATGGGAATAAGAAAAACTTATCGAAAATCGAACAAATCTAACCAATGAAGAGTCTGGCTTTTCTGAATTTTCCAACATACAATTACGACTAATCCGGCAAAGCTGTGAAAGCGCCGTTAAGTCCTCAGGTAAGAAAACTGAATGACCATGACTATTGACCATTTGGGAAATACGTATTTACAAGAGTGGGAGTGTCAATATTGGATATAAAATCAGGCACCTTCATTACATATTTCAGTCGTAGGCATCCTTCGTAAAAGCTGACAAGAAAACTGTCCGGTAGTGTCTGAGGATATATCTAATTGTGATCTACGTTTAATATATTGACAATATGAAACTGTTCATTGTAAGTATAAAGAATTTTTAAATCTTAGCGCGTAATTATATTTTTCAAATATTAATTTCGCCTGTACATGCTTAATATTTTTTTTTATCTTTACACAGTTCGCTCTGATGATTCTGGCTGTCATTGTCATGAGCTTTGCCGCACCGATCGAAGATTCTGATCCTTCGAATCCAGGATATCTGGAAAATGGTCCAGCTGAGGATAGAGCTGTTTTATTGAAACTTTTGGCACTGAAGAAACTCAAGTTGCTGGTTTTGGGTTGAAGATCGTAACTGTTGTACAATTATAAGAATTTCAACAAGAAATGAAAAAGTATTGCGTATGTCTGTGACAATCATTGGTGTATCTTGCTGCTAGATATATAGACACCTTAATTTTGTATTTTTCATATTTGTGTTTTTTTCTTAGACTAGCAATAAAAGCAATGATTTTTTAAATGTGTTCACATTTTTTCCCAGCCACTGTCAATGGTCGATAATTAAATTTGTTGTTAGAATATCAAGAACGTATTATTTTTTATTAATATATTATTTACACGTATTCTTACACATGATATAAATTATTGACGAATGACGATTTATGTTATTGAATTTTACCGATGTCAAAATTTCTTACTCGTTACTATTAATATTTGATTTTTTGTTCTAAACGACCTGACATAATTTATAGAATCTCGAAAACCATTTGACCTTTCACCCGCGTCTTAGGTTTGAAGAAATTGGGAAGTTCGCGCTCTTCCGCGAAGTATACCTTCAACAGGAAACATATTTAGCGCGACTATACAAAATTCAACGATATCAATTATAATTAAATAACTATATATAATTGGTATTTCTGTTATATTATTCAAATACTTTGTATAATGAATTCAGATTATATAAAACCAATATGCGCAATCATATTGATATTTTGTTGTTGTTATTAAACAGTTCCCTACGCGAAAATCATTAACAAAGGGCATTGCATTTTTACAAGTTTTTATAAACAAAACAAAATAAAATCATTCACATTTCATTGCACAGCACAAAGATAATCATCTTTAGTGTGATAGTATTACCTAATTTTGCTATAACCTGGAGAATTATTATTGGTTATTTAAATTAAGAATAATTCATGCTCATGACAAATACACTGCATTTTCATCTATTATTTGTTTATAAATTACAAATAGTGAATGATATGGCATTATTACCCAATATTCCAGGCACTATTACCCAATATCCCAGGCACTATAAATTGATAATGTACTATTTCATTTGTGACAAATAATAGTGACTGAGAGAGAGAGGAGAGAGAATGAAAGTAAAAATGTAAGGCCCAATTAATACTATATCTGTTCCAAAAAAATTATTATATGAAGGATTATTTACAATGATGTTGCAGACCACTCTGTACAAGACACTATGTCATAGAGTAAGCTTATATTAAAAAAAAGACCCTCGAGTCCTATTGCTTCCTGCGTAGAGTGGAATTTATTAATTGGATCATAACTAGTAAAATTGGAATTATTAATTCCACTATTTATCATTCCTTCGTAACATACATTTTATCTAGTAGAGTTCGTCCATTAAAATACATATTATACTTATTTCATAATTTTGAGTTGCCCTTGTTCCAGGCCCATTCAATATACCATATTAAAGTAATTACGCAAGCACCTTGATTAGGAAGTAAGATAACAAAATCTGTTCATAAAGCTTATCGACTGTAACGACGATATATATTTGTACAGTTTCGAAACTGACATTCTTTCCTGATCGACCCAGTCGTATTTATTTCTGCAGAACTATCTGATCTTTTAGTCTGTCATTGCGAATATTGAAAGATAATAACAAAGATACTTTTCTTTAACACTAATGAACTTTCGAATATAATTGAATTTAGTAATATCCAATCTTTTAATTTTCTGTCTCTCATTGTCCTTGTGAAAGAAGTGTTAGAATGCGTAGTACAAATGAAAAATAATAATCAATAGAATGTTACGTGAGTTACAAGAAACTTTCTTGGTGAGTTTAAGCTTCTACGAGAAGATAGAATAATATAAAAGTGTTGATTAATTATAATAATATGTATGTCATTGGATGAATCAGATATCTATTGACTAAGGAATGATCTTGGAATTGAATTTGATGATCAAACTCGTATAGTTGATTAAACTGGAATTCCTAAAGTTTGTAATATTTTTATTCTATAGGCTATCATCACTGACAATACATACACTCTCCATTAGCCATTTCTGAGGGACAAACTCATTGCTACTTGCAACTCTTACTGACACGTCTACCCTGGATGCTAAATCGTAAGTACCAGGAGATGCAAGTACAGCCTGTAGTTTTACTGCGATTGATCCGTACGGATCTAATTGGCAAATTATTGCCGTGTGACTAATGTACCTGAAGAATGAGGAAGCTTGTCGTGGATATAATTGAGACTTTATATTTGGTAATTGAGTATTGCTGAAAAGACAATCAGAACGAATTCCATATCAATCACAAATAGGAATAAGACTAAAAGAATAAAGTATTTAAATCATTGACAATTACCTGCTAGTTCCTATAGTATTCACTTTGATCTCAATGGCCGATTGTGAATGATTTTGCATATTTACTAAAACCGGGACTATGCACAGGCGATTCCTTGCAAAATTATGTGCAGCGTGTCTTACATGATTCAGATTAAACGTAACAACATTTTGTTTGCATGTAAGCTCCGAGTATTGATTCTTTCTGACAATACTTGTCGAATCAGCAACATTCCTATCAGGTCCAAAAATTTTCAAGTTTCCATCGTACTTGTTTTGCTCGGTTTGTGACACTTCAGGATGTTTGTACAATTTATTAAGAAATTCCAAATCTATATGATGTTGACCTATGGCCTGACGTGTAGAACCTTCCGTGACTCTAGCTCTCCATCTGAGAATTAAGACAGCATCAATTTTCATAGTACCAGAAAGAGAATTGTTATCTGCATTGGCCTGTTGTAGCTGTTGCTGCTGAGACTCATTTGAATTCTCATTCAAATCCAATGGCGTAATTAGCCGTCGCTGTACAAAGTCAATGTATGGCGAATCGGTTACGGACTCTATATCTTTATCCACCTTAATTAAATCCACGTCTGAATAAATAGATTCATCTTTTGTTCTTCTGCGAACTTTGAGCAACAGATGAGCAGATTCCTGAGGCTGCATCTTCACGTCTGATGGTGCTAACATGGAATTACATAAGTACCAAGAATCACTTTTCAGCGATACTTTAGTCAAGGCAATTTCATTAATAAAAGGATCGCGAACTTGATTTGTATTTTTTACACGAATTGTCATATTTAACGTTGTGGAATTCTCCAGATTGACAGCACTTCTATGAGCAATTGCATTTATCTGTATAGAATCTAAGACTGTCAGCTGCCACGTCTGACGACTCAATCTATATTTTGGTATACTATTCGCCTCGGGATTTTCATAATAGAAAAGTAAATCCAGACGATGAGTTCCCTTTTCGTGAGGAGCACGTATCCATAACGGCATTTTGTGTGTCTCTTCGACATTCAAGATTCCCCCAGTTGACGGGGGTAATCGTATTTTTGTAATAAGACGTCGGCTCTTTCCTGTTTGTACTGAAAGAATTGCTCAAAATTTAGTTAAGTGGTATTCCAGTCTTAATAATACAAACTCTCCCATTAATCAAATACTTACCATTATCCGTATTGACTAACTGATTTTCCAATGAAAAGAGTTTTGCATTAGAAGTACCAATATACAGATTTGTTAAGGGTGCGTGGCCAATATTCTTTAAAGTCACTTCAACCCTCTGCATCTCACCGCATAACATTTCTGGAGACAATTTACTAAAAGATACCTAAAATAAAGAAAGCTCTTAATAGTACAATCCCATTGAATATCCATTGCAAAAAGAAATAATTGAAAATTAAGAAAGGTTACCTGCATAAAAGGCGCCTTCTCCACGACTCTCATATACAGCCTATAATCTTCACCGTACAGTTTCACTCCAGGTTTTTCCTTAATATTTTTTAACTTGGGACCTTTTATATCGAACAATCTTTTTCCAGATATACTAACAGAAGGATTAACAACAAGTTGATCAGCCACCGTACTCGTAGGATTTGATAAGGTGTAACTCAATCCTATCACTTTAATGTCACCAATCTGTTTAGGCTTCAAAGATAATACAACAAATTGTCTGCAGTCAGGCTGCAAGACAATAGCTTCAATGGTTTGTGTGTCAACAGGAAATGACTTCATACTGTCATCCATTTCATTTTCATTAGTGACGATTTCTTCGTCATTGCTCGTAAATGACCATAATAATTTTACATTGGATAATGGCAATGGTATACGCAAGGGATTATGCAATTCGATGTAGAAGTGAACTGGCTCCTCAAGTATTGCATTCGGCTTGATACTATTGTTGGTTCTATTTGAATAGAGAGAAGTGGTGGGCTTAAATATCATAGGAACCGAACCTTGTGCTTCGGTTAATAAGATTTCTTCGAGTCTGGCCCATTTGGCATCATCAGTGTCTGGATTTTCGAATGACAAATGACTCGCTGTTATTGTATTCTCAGACACGTTGACCGAAGGACCAAACAATACTTTGATTTGATTGCCGTCTATAAGCGGAAGTGGCAAAATAGGAAGCACGCTCCGATCCATGGTTTCTTCCTGAGACAACAACTGCAACAGAGTATTTATTTAAGAAACCGAAAAGTTTTCCGTATTTTTGGATTGAACAGTCTCATTTGGAATGACAACATTCCTGAGCTATTTACTATTGACTTCGTTGTTAATTAGTAATTTTTAATGAGGAAAAATCACGTACGTTGTGAATGTGCAAGAATTCTCGAAGGAAAGCAGCTTGTTGTGCCGCAGGCTGTTTACTGGAGGCGCTTAACAATTTCTCAAATGCCTTAACAGCCTCGTAAACCTGCTTCAATGATGCTGCTTGCCTACCTATTGTGAAATGAATATGATCTTCTGCCAAGGACCAGCCTCTGCCATCATAGACCTAAAATAATTTATATTACGTGAACTACTTTTTAACTACTAGAAATTTCTTAACATAGAAAGAAAAAAGGAATGCAAATCATTACCTGATAAGCTTGTTGATAACATCTTAAAGAATGTTTTCTCTGTCCAGCTTTAGAGAATCTGTGACCAGCCAGTACAGCATGAAATGCGTACTTACGCATCATCTTCGGAACAATAAAGCAATAAGCTGCTTGTTCAAGTAAAAGTGCAGAACGTAAATCTGAATCCTCGCTAGTCATACGAATTAATTGTTTGGCAGCTTCACCATAGAGTCCACGACCTTTTAAACATTCAGCACTGAACAAAGTTGCCCTGGTAGCAAATTGTGGCAGTTTGCAGCTATTCGAATAAGTTAAAATCGCATCGTCCATATACTCTATAGTTTTTCGTGTCATTTCGCCTTGCATAAATGCACTCAGGGCAGCCATTTCTAAAGCACCAGCATAATATAGCCAAGCCTGATCCGCAGCGAAATCACGTTTCGCACTGTGATACGCTTGATAAGCCAACGAATAATGGCCAAACATGAAACACAAGTCACCCAAACGTCGAAGTTGCAACTCAGGCGATTCTGTTGTGTAACTAAAAACATGTAAAAGGTATACTCAACGTGTTCGAATCATGAATAAAGTAGTATTCATTTTATTCAGCGTACATTACTGCGTTAGTCGGCGCCGACCCGGGTGTTCCTGGTTTATTCGTACCGAACCATCTCTTAGTGGCACTGAAGAGAGAGCGACTCATGCCCTTTTTATTTGAAATGACATCGTTCAAAAGACCAATCTGCTTCTCGACGTAAGGCAACAAACTTTTTAGGCAAAACTCCGTTGTAAGAATTCGTAATCGTTCTAAGTCTTGAACCGAGAGCCATGACCCGTGTTGAGCAGCAGGGCGATTCGGTGAATCTGCCCAGACATTAGCATTGATCGGTGATCGATTTTCTGATTGACTTTTGAAACTCATTATGGTGTTTATGCTGTACGACTTCTCGCCTTCTGGACTGAGTGGATGTATCGTCACTGGAACTGCTTCCTGTCCTACTTCCAAGTGAACTCCAGGCGACTCTGATACTTCAGATGACAGGCTTATAGTATCTGCCTGATCCGGTGATACCAAGACTGGATTATGAGGTGCTACGGGAGTGCCAGCTTGACTAGATCTAATGTAAAGATGAAGTATAATTATGCTATATGTTTTCACGATAATGTCTGTGACTTAAGGTTTTCAAAGTAAAGAATGTCGCAAAGAATTATAAAATAATTAAACGTGGTGCTATGTAGATTAGGTTACAGATGAAATATGGATTATGTGTGAAAATACATACTGATCAGTTGTGAGTTCATTCGGCATAGCAGAAACACCACTGGTGTCAGCTGGCGTACGGGGTGAACTACTTTGTTCACTACTACCGGAGATATCTGAGTGCTTAATTAAAAATTGACTCCATGGATCGGGTAAGTGTGTACTATCGTCAGATGGCCCTGGAGGTCGTGAGTTCATTTGTAATAAGAAACAGTTGTTCAAACCATAGATATTTTTCATTTCATTAAAGACAGTTTCAGCCCTAAAACCCACAGGCATCATTCTTTATTATATTCAATATCAGTTTAATGTTAATTAATGAAATTGTGTAAAACATCATAATACTAGTTATTGTATGCAGTAGTAATAGAATATCAGATGTCTATGTTAAATGTATAAATATCTTTAAAGTACTCACTTATTTCTATCATCCTGGCCTGCATCATGTATAAGGATATAATATCTGAGAGCATTATTGTTGAACCACTTGGGCAACTTTCCAGGCACACTCTGATGCAACTGCGCACCCATATGCTGTATTTTTTCCAACGGATTATCATCCGCTGTTGATACAACAATCATACAAGCTAGAAAATGCTTGGTGAATTCATGATCGGATGGAAATTGAACACTAAGAAACATTTCTCTCCAAGCTTCGAACCAAGGAACAGATACTGGAATATTCAGATCAGTCGTTCCTATTCGAACTACAGTAGTACGATCGCATAATACAGAACTAACAGATTCATTTAGCATCTTTCTAGCCAAAGTAGGCTGTGGTGGACGTACATTTACATCCTGAACTGATATACGAAGATTACGTACGACTACAGAAACTCCTTGAGGATCCTTGATGTGTCCTGCAAACGTGACCCAATTATCAGAGCGTGATAAATGAGCTATCATAAAACATACTAGATACAAGGCTAATCTGGCTCACACTAATGACTCAGACCAATGACTTCAAACAATGATTACCTTCAGTGTTGAGTTTGCAGAAAGGCTGAAGGAGTTCAATGAAAGATAAATTGTTCTTTTGACAAGTAGCTTCGGCAGATGCAGAGCAAACTGCAGCAACTTGTGGCGAAAAAGCATTGCTGATAAATTCTCGTGGGGTTAGCTTACACTGAGCCATATTTCTGTTTCAGAGAACTCCAGTGCTTTATTTGAAAAGACCGGCTGAGACGTTAAACCGGACAATAGCTAATATCGACTCTACTTAATAACATACTGCACTCTCCAAATCATGCATATTAAAAAATTTGACAGCAATCGGAACACCACGACATCCCCACAGTAGCCATTATAAACATGTCCACGAAATGTTCAATAAACAGCTGTTTATTCCTCTTCGGTTTGTTAAACTCCTAAATAAAAAATCCCTGCATGAGAATTAAATGAAAGTACATCACGTAATATCTGTGTACGTCATACTTACATCGAGGAAGCCTTTATTATAAAATCATCATTCAAATTCATATAAAACTTAATCTTTTAAATGGCCAGTCGCTCAATGAGACTATGGCAAAGAATAACAATATTCAAGATGTATTGAAATATTATAAAATATATCAAAGTGCATCTATTTCACGATCCATGTTCTTTATTTCGGGTATAAACGTATCTCAGCGATGTCAGCGTATAATGAAGCATGCGCAAATACAAAGTGTTACAATGTTTCTGATAGAAGAAAATCTAACCTAATATAACGTTCCAAATTTTGCTTTAACATTCAACAATGAACACCACCGGTAATTATTCGATAAAGCTAAATACGGTATTAACTTTAATTGATAATTGAATGTTTCAATGACAACTGGTATTTGGTTTAAAACTATAGTTTACTTCATTTCGTTTGCATGTGCAATAACCAAAATAATTGCGTATTTTTTATTATTAATTTTATGCATCCTACATAGTAAGATTTTAATCCTTTATTAATAAAAGCGAGCACAATAATCAAGAGGCTATCGATATTTTCATAAAAACTAAAAAATGTAAATGTAATTTGAAATTCATACTTAACATATATCACGTATGAACGGGTGAACGGTGCTTAAGCTTTTTCTGGCGGGAAAATGCTATAAATTTGGCGGTAAATAGAGGATCATTGTATATATGTATATCCATTCTTGATCTTTTCCTGTTCTATACACTTGGAATAAACGTAAAATCAGTGGCGTCCTGTACTCGCAGCTATCAGATAGTGTTAGACCCTAAACTTTAAATATTATTGTATCTTAAAACTATTTTAATATATTATATGATATTTATTGTGTCATATAATCGACAATAATGAATAATGGAATTAGTTTAATTCATAGTGTTTTCAAAAAATAATGTTACTTTTAAATCCTTATTGATAACGTATTTGTACACGTCATTTATTTTTGTATTGCTAAACAGTTAATAATAGCAGTTATTGTCTTAATGTCTAATTAGTAATATACTTAGCTGCTGCATGCATTCTGTCAATTTTTTTTAATATGAGTCTATTCAAATCATTTCATATTGTGATATTAAATATGATTATTTATCGATTGATCTACATATTTCTGTATGACGATACCATATTCTTATTACGGAATGGATATTTTGATATTGATCATTTATTGCGAAACTTCTACTCACTATGTTGTTGCGAAGCATACAAGAAGAACTGTAATCTTGATTATTTTTTATCCAGGAAAACATATACTTAAATTATTTGCTAGAATGAGCATAATACCATCTGCAGTTTACAAGCGCCCATTCACGGTGTGTATAGAAGGGAATATAGGCAGCGGCAAAACAACATTTATCAATGAATTTAAACAGTATAATGATACGACTGTATTACAAGAGCCTGTAGAGCTGTGGCGCAATGTATCTGGAACAAATTTGCTGGTAACATGCTTACTCCTGAAAATAACATTCCATTTTAATAATACGATATTAATTATTTTTTTCTTTGTAGGAGTTGATGTACAAAGATCCAGGACAATATGCTTGTCTATTTCAGTCTTATGTGCAACTTACCATGCTACAGTTACACACTATAGAGACTCCTACACCTTATAAAATAATGGAAAGATCAGTATTCAGTGCTAGATGTTTCATTGAGAACATGAAGCGCACCAAAATGCTGAGGCCCGTAGAATCAGTAGTCCTGGAAGAATGGTACAATTGGTGCATCACAAACGTGAAACTTAAAACGGACTTAATAAGTAATACTTAATGTTAATTATATTTAATCAATATGATTTGCTACTGATCCACACTAATAATCCTATTTTCTTTATTCTGCCAAAACAGTCTATCTGAGAACAACACCAGAAGTTGTGTACAAAAGAATGCGAGAGCGTGCTCGCGAGGAAGAGTGTTCTGTCTCATTAGAATATCTGCAACAAGTGCATCAAATACATGACGACTGGCTATACCACCGTACGCTCTTCTCATTGCCAGCACCTGTTATTACATTAAATGGCGATAAAAGTATCGAGGAAATGTTTGCCGAGGTGAGAAAATGCAAAGAGGGTTTCTTTACTAAAGCTGATGAGATAATGCTAGAAAACGGAACACGGTGCAGATCAGAAGAATCATCGCCCGTCCACATAACGCCAAAGAAACTACAAGTCGGCGGTAGTATTTAAAAAAAGCAATTCTTTCTATCTTGAAACATTTAACGAATTATATGTATATTTTGGAACTTCGTATGGTACTATGATCCCAATGAGACGAGTTGTTGATTGTAAAGATTTCGCAATGGCCGTGTTGCAAAAAATCAGAGAAAAGAAATAACAATCTAACATGCACGTATAAGATATGTTGTATATCATATTATTTCTTTTTTTTACTTAACACTTGCACTTAATAAAGTAAGTTATATTATATTTCAAGAAAATACACTTATGTATGCATTTCCTGCTTCATTTGATACAAAAGAATAACTGTAATTCTACTTAGCCAATATTACTTTATAATATTTATTCGTGCTTGATTAAATGTCGATTAAATTGATTTTAAAAAAATGCTTTTATCAATACTTGTTTTATCACGATTACACTGTTCACTGCATTGTATTTGCAAATTTCTTAGACATTTATTCGTTATAAAAAAATTCTGCCAGTATATTCACTTCATTCGATTTGATATTTTTACGTAACTTTGAAAACCGAATTTGAATTTGCTGAAAAATTAAAATATATCAGAATATTGATGCACAAAAATTATTTCTGATATCAACTACATGTAACATTGTATAAGTCCATATAACGTTTTAGACATAATTCTGCGACCAGTGACCAATGCATTATATTGTTGGGAAGAGTAAATAACATTGATTAAAGTTACTAGGACCTTCCAAATAAAATAAATGAACCATGTAAAGGATCCATCTCTTGAGGTTGAGGAAACAAACTTGCGCAACTTTCCAAAACCATTACTTTATTCTTTATGTAATGCATTAATCTTAATCTTACAATGACAATAAAGACTGAAATCTGTGTCTACGTCTATTCAAAAATGTAACACAAATGGTATAACAATATTCTTAATTTCCAATATGGAAAGTTAAGTCCTACAAATAATTCTATTGTATAATAAAGTCTAAAAATATCACATTGACAAATTTTCCTTTTATATCACCTAATACGTTCCATGTATACTATTCAGATATAAAATTATAGCCACGAGTTAAACCTAAAAATTCGTTTTACACGCTTATATTGCAAATCTACTTATTACTATATATAAGCACGTGGAATAGTTTGAGTAACAAGTAATTGAGAATAAGAAATAAATCAACATGCCAGATTTGTTATCCAAGCACTTTAGATTCTAAATGCGAACAGTCGAAGAAGAATTATTGATAAATATTATTTATAATTAAAGTAAATGTAATACATTGCATTAAGCATTTCAACACAGATAATGCCATTAACAATATATTTTTTAGTAAACGTCAAAAAGAATACACTTTATCGAGCTCATGCGTAGAATCTTAAAAAATTCTGAACCCTCAACGGGAAGTTTAAGTGTATTCCGATATTACACATTTTTGAAATATCAAATAATGAAAAGTAAAAAGTATTTAATTCATTTGTTAAAAATTAAGTCAAAGTTTCCGTACCTGAAATAACTCAGGTAAATAAAGATTTATTATAACAAATGCTCACGCTTCAGCATGAATTTTTATATTTAGTTTTTTAATGCGTTCATTATAACAAAACGAAAAATATAAGGAGTTATTCCGTACAAACAAACTACCTGAAGGTGCTTGTACATAGAAATCAAATGGACAGGTTAACTTCAGGTAGTACATTTGACCTGAATATATACAATTATGCTATTTAGAAATTCTAAATACGCGCTACGAAGGCTTCTTGCGCGCGGCTGCTAATCTTTCCACACAATCATATTCTTGACAAGACCAGATTATGCAAATCAAGTCGCCAAGTCGAGCGTCCTTCGTATTCGTCTGCTTCCAATCGAGTAGCACTTGATAAATGACCTGAAAACAAAAAGAAGTCATACTTTAATTGGAATCAAATATTACGTTACATTAGAATGACACAGAAGTAATAAAACAGAAAAGAAAAGGGCGTATGAACATAGGATTTTCCAGAAGCACCCGGCCTTTTGTTTTTAGTCAGGTGATATATTGCGAAATTATTCTGCCCGAATGAATTCCATGTGTTTCTCATTGGCAAGAATTTCTTAGAAAATCACGTGTAAATTGTTTGATACGCGTCTTGAACACAAATGGGTATAGTCGGTTTACTGATAACTCTATAGAGCGGTTAAGTATGTAGCAAATAAAAGTTATCTCGACATT
This sequence comes from Cephus cinctus, assembly GCF_000341935.2. Classification (NCBI taxonomy): domain Eukaryota; kingdom Metazoa; phylum Arthropoda; class Insecta; order Hymenoptera; family Cephidae; genus Cephus; species Cephus cinctus. The sequence goes on from NW_014332862.1 coordinate 313,080, forward strand.
CTTATATGCCTTAGTGCCAGCCTTGAAAAAAGAAACGTTCGCAACTGTGTATAAATTAAAAAAATTATTTCTTCAAATTTATATACAGAGTCACGTCTATAATATCGAATATGTGAAATATGCTAAATTGAGCATAATTAATAATTATCACTATAAATTATTATAATATACAAATATTGTATTGCCATAACTAATAGAAGTGTATTGTTCTTTGTTACAAGTCATACCGATTAAATAGAATCATTTTAGCACGTTAAACCCAGCCTGACCCACCAATGGGTTACAGGCTGCACTTTAGTACATGCATCAAAATGTAAGCCAGAATAAATATGTTATGTCACACAATTGAGACGAGATCAAAGTGTCATATAAACGAGACACTTAGTATTTCCGAAGTTTAATCAGTTATAAAAATAAAATGAACATAATGTTTTTAATGTTATCAGTTTAGATAAATGCTTAAGCAAGGCTGATACAGTGATGTATAACACGTGCATATATATATATATATATATATATATAGAGAGAGAGAGAGAGATACACTCTTCTTTATCAAATAAATGAGGCGTCTGAAAAAGATAGTCAAGATTAATTTCTATTTTTGTTTATTTTCTTATCTGCCTTCAGAAGCATGCTTATCCTATCCTTGTTTCATTATAGATGGGACCATACATTATGTACTTTATATTCGCAGGACGACTAGCATTAGCGAGAACATGACTTTTTCTAAACCATTCTACAGTTAAGCAGACTTGTTCTTAGCACAAGAAACCTCAAGGTCATTCATCCATTTGTTTCCGCATAAATTTACGTTTATTAGTTTCGTAGAAACACTGTGACAGCATGACGTTATGAAATTATTGAAGAATATTCTAATATTATATAAATGGTTAAAGATATTTAGCAAGACTGAATAGCGCTTGTTAGAATTTTATTGTCTTTAATTTTATTTATAGTACTGATTTTAGAATTCTATTGTGTTCTATTTTTCTCGACATTTTCTTAAGTTATGAATTATGAGTTAAAGAAAACTTCATGGTCTTTACCAGTAGACCTATTTAGTTTACCTGATCGATGCCTTTGACCATATGATTTTCTTCGAACTGATCAATTTGTCCTTCGGAGTAGCCTAGACGTCTAGCTACATCACGCCAACCATGTCCAATATGAGTTTTTATCAGAAACATGTCGTCAAGATTAATTTGTTCCTTACACATGCTGAGTTCCTCAACACTTTCAGGCATCGGTTTAGTTTTTGCCTTCATTGTAGAAGATTTTGGCGTTACTGTGGTATTTTTATTAAACTGATTTAAGTTGTTATATGTGATACTTGTCCTGGAGCCAATGGTCACTCCTTTTGAATTAACTATATTATAATTTACGACATTTGCGCTTTGCGCTGCAACAGACACAACAAGATCAACATAAATATTGAAAGAGACAATTAATAATTTTTTATAATTTATATCTTTATACCAATTCCAATACTTACGTATTTTATACTTGGGCTTCGTCTTTCCTCGTGGACTCTTTGATCTGAACTCAAAACCTGCTGTACTCGAATGACCAATCTTCGGACTTTTTGGAAATTCGCTGTCTGAAGTAGTTGGTTCCGGTGCTGATTTCTGCCTCCTGATAACTTCCGGTATGTCTTTCGCACCATTTTCAATGTCAGGCGTTACTGGTGCTGAATTTATTTTAGTCTCTGGAGACGATAGACCTAACTTATATCCTTCATCTTCCACGACAATTCGTGGTGGATCTGGTTTCGCATCAGTAGTTAAATTGATAAACCTCTGTGACATTTCTGATAAAATTGGCATTTTGATTGTCCTGAAAATGAGACAAATAGAATCATACATTTCCTCAATAAATTCATTTCCTCAAGTTTGTTGCAATCTTTATCCAACTTTTCATGTAAATAATAATAGAAATTATAAGCATTTCATAGCAATTGATTTCTTTTTTATTCTTCTACCTCATTTGATAACTGGTAACTTTGGGGTAATAAATCTCAGCATCTTATTTCTGTATATACCACTAAAATATCAAAACAGATCATAGTCCCGTGACTAGCAAACGCATATATCATTACTAAGTTGAATAATATAATCAATGGGTAGTATAAAGACTTCATTCAATCTATAATAAAAGAAAAATTAAAATATCTGCGTTTATTGAGAACAGGGGCATGAAAGTTTTAGCTGGGGTATTTAACTACCCCATGCGATCGACGTTCTTTGAAAAGAGCGGATTCACAAACGTCAAGTTAATATTTGCCAAATCGATTTATTCGATACTAGATAGTAGTATGTTTTTCAAATAACTCGCGTGTGGAATATTCACCAAACCCACAGACGCAACAGTTCGTTGTCTCGTAACTAGGACAGATGCGAGAAAAAAGGAATGTCACAATAATCGATACTACAAACAATCGTAATTAGGTGATCGGGAAGCTGGAGTTAAAAAAGAAAAATCTGAATCAGTGTATCGCTTGTCAACATTTTGTAACTTGACATTCGCAAACTCTTTATTATAAATAACACAATTTATATCAATCTAAAAACTCAAACTAAACTAAGATCGGTAACAGTTTTTTAAATACTAAACCGTTCTTTGTAAATTCAATTAAATTAATATCATTCTATCAACAATATAAGAACTGTGCACTCATCTACTGCAATCATCAGTTAAAACATTCTAGAGAAATAAAACGAAGAAATCCTTGAATATGCTAATAAATTGTCAGATATTATTGCTTTAAACAGCATTCGTACATGGCATATGTGTACCATATGTAAAGCCTGAGAACATATATATGTCTGTACACCAATAATTCATATTATAACAGTATAAGTATGCATAGAGTACCGGAGAATACTGCGAATTGCAGTACAATGGGGAAAAAAAGAAAAAATCGCATAATAAGACATTGTTGACGTTTGATGTGAAATTCTCTTAAATTTTTCTACGTTGTAGGAATAACGTCAAGAATATAAAAGGCGAAAGGAGTTTTCTATAAATAGATTGGTCGTCCTGATGTGTATGACGTATATGTAGAAATCCTGAATGCACTCTTGTACTTTTCAGTATAAAAAAAAACAACCGCATTAATTAAGTCGCACAAAGACCTTCCAATTGCCATGTGCATATACGTATCATATACTTTCAGAATACGTAAATCAGATGAATGTGTTATTCCTGTCTGTATTTTCTCGGATATTCCTGGTCACCTGCACTAAATATAAAGTAAATTGTTGACCATATATCTATATATATAATGCAATTAGATATACGCACACCCAACAAGCCTGCGCAATCTGGAATTTCCAAGTGGTAAAACCAGTTCCGATCGTATTGTGAGTAGATTGTATACGTATAATAATAATAAATATATAATTTAACTTTGCGACTGCATTTACAACTAAATACAGAAAATTATAAGCTTTTTGGATTTCTCCTCGCTTTATGCCATTAAGGTTAGGAATGTATTTACAGGTGTTATCGGAGTTTGAAAGATTACTCCGTCTTTTAATTGGTTGAGTATATGTTTCTGACGTTGTTATAGGCGCAGCTGTTCAATTGTGAAATTTGTCATAATAATATTCTACGATATTGGGTGATGCACATACTTAGCTAGTAACCTTCATGTGAAAATTGAAACTCGTATGCTAAATTAGTTTTATACAACGGCCATCATTTATTGAATAATTCAGTACTGTAATCCTTGGACACGCCTTTGGCATCTATATTCACAGTTAATTTTGAAGCCTCGAGTCAATGATGTGAGTACGAACAATAGGTACCAGTTGACTTTTGCAATTTATTTTCTCCTTTTGCTAATTTCAATCCTTGTTGTAAGTATACTGTTATTCAAATTAGGTGACAGAAATTTTGTAATATTTTCAAAGTATTATAAAGAGACGCTTGTACTATATACGACACAATGACTGACTGAACCGACTTATTATAAAAATTAATGTATCCAAATAAAACTCATGACTAAGCATCGAAAGTTTATATACAGTTAATTAGTATAAACAAGTCACACTTATAAAAACCGAATAAAAAGGATTTTATATTAATCAATTCACTCGCGTAGTCAATTTGACATACGCTAATTTTTAGGCACATCCCGGATGTTAAATCACAATCAAATATGTATATAACTGAGGATTATTCAAAATTCCATTGTTTTAATGATATACACAGTCTTAAACTCACCTTAATGACTGTTCGAAATATTCATTTCATTATTAGTACTATAATATAACAGTTCGCTTATTTGTTGTTCAAGTCACTATTGTCACTCGCGGAGACAGACCGAATTTTCAGGTATATTTTCCGATCAAGCTTCTTGTTTTATTCATAGATTATTTCGATGTCCGACACAAATATTTGTTACTCAGTAAGCGTACTGGACAACGCTGGACGTCGCGACTGACTGATTTGAAATTTTCAGACTTGAAAACTCAGGGCCACTAAGGAATATCTCGGGATATGAATTGGCACGTACATACGTTCTACGTTCTACGTATACAGTATGAGCTGTCTTTCTGCTGTTACCAGTTACATATTGGTTCTTTGTGGACCAACGAGGACACAGCTGCATATCAGTTGACGACATTAAAAAAATTATAGACTCCAATTTTTGCCCACCCACTAGCGAATTTTATCTCGTGTATCGAATTAGAGCGCTTCTAAAATAAGAACTTTGATGCGGCAATAAAATTTATAACGTCCTAGAAATCTTGGCATCACGTTTATCGTTACAAGACATAAATGTTCGATAATTACAAGTATTATATATTTTGAAAATTTACTTCAAAACTTACTTTTTAAAGAGGGAATCTATTGAATAGAATAATGATGTTATAATTTTATTGCTATTCAACAATCGCTTTATCGATGGTTGACCGCACAGAGCACACTTTGTGTCTAATGATTAGTGGACACAGTGGGCATGACGCATTATGCTGGAAGCAGTATAAAACTTCTGGGGGAACTGAATTTTCATACATTTAGTTTAAACACAAAATATACGAGGGTTAGCCCTCTTTATTAATCTCTTCTCGGCGTTGAGAACCACGACGCTTTGGAAATAATGAAATCATGGTTGATTCTTGTGTAAAAGTTAAAATATCTCAAAACAAATCTTGTGCCTTTGAAGAAAGCTCAAAAAATGTCAAAGGAGAGAGCTTAGCCAGCTTAATCGAAAGTGTGAAAGATATTCAGCAAAAAACCAATGCTTTTCTTTCAACTCTCGTGAAAACTCAACACGAGGCGTCAACCGATGTACACGGTAAATTTGCAATTATAGTTAGAAACTATTGACTTTCTCTCTTGTTTTTCGTTAACTAATTGTATTTTTGTTTTATTAATATTTTTCGTTTTCAGAACAAGTCGACATATCAGATAGCGATTCAGATGAAGTTACTACGGAATCGGAGGTAGAAACTAACCCTAAAAAATGCAAATTAACTAATTAACTTGTAAATTTGTTAATAAACGAATACTATAAATACATTTTTTAATGTGATATTGGCTCGACGTATTTTACAATATTTTACCTTGTCTATTAAATTCAAGGCGCAGTAGGTTCATCGACACTTTCTCAGTGCTCTATAGCAAGTGCCAAGCAAACACGACGGTCATACGGGAAACGTAAATAAAAAACAAGAACTCCACGTCGTAATCTACTTGCTACGTTACTTACAACGCAACTGGTAATTTTTGTTAACGTATTTCACTTGTTTTGTACTATTATAAAATCTTTGGTCATTTTCATAATAGTTTCTTGTAGAAATATATGAAATTCTAACCTATCTGAATTTAAAATATCGGCATTTACCACTATCTGTTGTTTGCAAAATACAGTGTACTTTAGGTTTACCTATTTTTTGTTTAGAGATTCTCATAATGACTGTAAAACAATTCCAATGTTAATTCCATAAATGCTCAGTAATAGTGATCGACAATAATACTACATTTTATTATTAACAGATGTTTTGTCTGTTTGTAGATTTCAATGTTTATTTTTTTCAAATAATTTGAGAAGACTGTGAGATGTTTAATTCAATTTTTTCAAGATGAAACATGTCTACAACGCTTTCAAATCAAGCTCAGATACGCTATGTCGTACAATGGTTTCAAGAATGGTCCGAGATGCAACGAGGTGATTTCCTGAGTGTTTTGCTGGAACGGTGCAGTCCCACAGGCTTAGTAAATGGTCTGGTATCAGGTATGGAGAGTTTAGGCTGCAAAGAAGATTCAAATAGGCCACCAAGTTTATTTCAATGTCGAGTAAAGCTCTTTCAAGAGTGGAGCCAAAATTGGAGTCAGCAGGAAAAAGATGCACTGTTGTCATCCATTAAAAATATGGATCCTAAATTTGGGGAGAAATACGAGCAAAGGTTGACTGTTGGCAGTGAAGAGGAAAGGGAACTTTAAAAGAAATTAATGCTGTCAAATACTATAAACCTGGTTTCCATCAATAATGTAATTTTTCGTAATTTTGAAATCTCAAGATTAGATCTATTAAATTTTTTTTTCTAAGATTTAAAGAAATTTACAATTATAGAAAAAAGCTCAGAATGTTTTACATTCCAATTTTGCTGGCGATAAGAAGTCTTTCTTACTGTTGGTTTCCACTAGGAATGCTTTTCGTCTAGTCTGTTGCTGCTGCTGCTTTTTAAAAGCATTATACATTCCATATTTTAATATTCATTATGTATGTACATATTGACAGTATCCAATATTCTACTGTAACCAGTTTTCTCTAAAGACAGCTATCATTCTATTCTTACACTGTGCCAGGTTACAAATACATGGTTTTGATAAAGTACGCAAAAAACAACTGAAAATAATATTGCAAGAAATGACTGCTCTCGAAACAAAATGTTACTATTATCTTAATCGAATTGAAGTATTTTTTACCTCATTGTGAGATTATTGAAACCTACCGAATATCACATTATTCTTTAGACAAATATTAGTTATAAGTTTTTTGATATTCTCTAAAATCCTCATTACGTAATTAATAATGACTAATTCTCATAATCCAACAGTACCTTGATTTGATTTTTTTTTAATGCGATAGTTTTCATGTTGAATTCATGTGCGTTTTGTCTCATAGAGAGTATTAATAAGATTGAATGTATTACACGCTCTTCTAATCAGAATTAATGTAAGAGTTCGATGATGTATTCAATTGTGGTCGTTTATAAAAAATATAAAAGTAAAATACCTATATCCACAATGTTTTACGTAAAGGCAGCTTAATAAAGTCAGCTTGTTAAACCATTAGGCAGGTTATTTCCAATAAATTGTCGATCATTAGTACATATTGCTTTTATATATTATATATCACAGTTCTATAATAAATTGTAGCATCTATGCGCTATTATAAGTTTATATCATGGAACAGTAGTTGTGATAATTTAAAACAATTGTTACTTCATTATAAATAAAATATTGTCTCTTAAATTATTATTTAACTATGTATTATGTAACTAATAATAAAAATTACTGTAAAAACGATAAATCTTCTAATCACATTAATAGTTACTTCGCACTGCCGCGTCAAATGCAATTTCAGATTTCTTACGTCAATAATGATAGTGATCGCAAAAAGCGTAAATAAATAATGTAAAAAATTCGAAAGTTAACTTCCAACACTTATCACGATTACTCCACGCGTAATAAATAGTAACATGAAACAAACAGAAAATAATTATAATTCTGTTCTTTTTTGTTCCAGAATAGTTATTTATTCCTTGATAAAGAATAAAGTATCAGTTACTATTCTATTACTACGGGTACGTTTCGAAATTCACTGTCAACGTTACGACTATCATTGTGTACCTGTTTATCTGCAATGAAATATAGTGAGACACAACCATGCTCGCAGTGCTGGCAGTAAATTTCGGAATATACTTTATGTATGTATTGCATCTGCTTTATGTCTTTTGCGTGTGCTGAAGCCACTTAATGCAAATTGACTTGATTGCGTTTTGTCCAAGTCTGTCAGCTTCTTTCAAAATTTTTCGTACATCCTGCGCTCGCGCGTGTTTCACAGCAAACAGATATGCAGCTTTCAACTGTCTGCTCTCTATATAAGAACTGATCTGTAAGATCAAAAGATAATAGATTAGTATATCTATACAATAGAATTTTTATGAGATTTATAAATTGCTATATATAACTTACTTTAAGTTCTATATCTGCGATAAGTCGGATAAGAGTGTCTATTTCATTCTTAAAAGTGGAACTTGGATCAGCATGCGTATAATTCAAAAGAATCTTGACACAATGTGTCAAGACACGATCAGATATAGCATAAGAATCAGATGCTCCGGAGCTTCTACAACATTTTATTAATTGTTCTATCGAATGAAGCTTTTTATCCAAAGCTAGAATGTGTCCTGCCAAGGAGTACACTTTCTCAGGGCGAAGGTTATAGTCTGCAAATAAATATTTCAATCGCATGGTCTCAAGTAAGTTCAAATAAGTAGTTAAAAAAAATAAAGCTAATCATCACCTTGCATTATCCTGAAAGCAATACCAAATCCTTCCTCGACGTCCCGTCCACACAAAATCGCCAGGACAGCCAATTGTGTCTTCTGTTGTTGGTGCCCAAACAGAGTTGGCAATTCTCGATTTTGTGAACTGTCGTTACCCATATCAAAGAGTCGATCCAAAAATGCATTAACTACTCTGCCCTCCTTCTCAGCATTACCTAAAAATTTGGTGATCTCCATCTGTCTAGAAATTGTATTCACGTGTCTGTCAATTTCTGAAGGTTCCATTTCCATAATCAGACTCCCATGGCCACTGTGGCCTGAGCTCACGCTTCTTCTTCTGCTTCTGCTAAAGTTATCAACTTGCAGCTCAGTTTCCAAATGTTTTTGAGCATCGACTAGTAGATGAGATCTTGAGCACAGATTGGTGTAGGTGGTCGCGTCATTAGTGTAAAAGCGAATGCAGGTCATGGATGCCCTGACGTAATCCTTCATAAAGATTTGCAGCTGGTACAGCGTATTCAAAAACTGTTTCCTTTCCAAGCTACGACAGGCGAAGACTAGATAATTCTTCCAGAGTAAAAGACTCGCATCCTTCGCTCTCATCGACTCGTAAAGCCTTTCAACGCATCCATTCTTCAAGCAGCGTATGTAAACTCCATTAAAGAATAAGTCAGGATCTATATCGTTCTCCAGGGTGTAGGCAAGACATTTCTCAAACTCGTTGTGCTTCACGAAGAACTCCATGATCGATAGGTGACTACCATACATCAATAAATAATACAGACTCTCTTGATAATAAATATTTTTTGTGATCGAAGTAGAATGGGATACGTTGCACTGTCCTTGACTTAATGCTGTCAAACTATTCAGGGTACTCAGGACTTCATGGGCGACGGTAGATTTTGCACGTGTATCGTGAATCCCGGATTGATCATACAAATTCAAGTTTTCGAGTATCTGTAGAATTTCACTGAGCAATGGTGGGTCCTTGGCAGGACGATTTCTCAGAATTTCATGTTTCTTTTGAATTTTGAGATTATTTTTTGCTTCACTCTCTAATTTCCCATCAGGTGCCTTTGGCTGTTTCGATGTACTGACTACATTATCGTTACTTTCACCAGAAATTTCACTTGGACAGGGTAAAAATATCCATTCGTCGTTTCCTTCATATAAAACCTTATCTAGACAGTGAGTAAATTTATCCCTGGCCTGTTCGAAACAACCGACTTTCAAACAAGCCTTTCCCCAAGCTGCCCAGACACCTTGTCTGTCCAGTCCTGACTTAGTGCTCACGTCCAGGGCCAGCGTCCACAGTTCCTTCTCGGTAAGAAGATCACGAAGTCTTCTCAGGGCATGCTCATCTAGGTTATCCGACGGTATCAGGGTCAAACAATCAGATTGAACCAGAGTCGTGATGAGGTCAACTTGAGACAAGAATTGATCACAAAATACTAACTCAATATTCAGACCTAACTTGGCGCACTTCACTTTTGCAGCAACTACCAAAGATCGGATCATTTTGATAATCAATGCATGGTCGATCTCAGGATTGACCTTGCCACCACTGACGGGTTGTAGAAGTCTCTTCATCTCGTCGCATCGATCGAGTAAAAAGCTGTATGAAAAATGAAATCAATAGAGATCACCAACATTACAAACTACAATTGATCTTACCTGGCATAAGCTTCGTGATCAGAGTGTAAATTCAGAATAGCTAGACACAACGAGATACTTGGTGCATGTTCGAATGAAAATTCTTCCCTGAGTGTCTGATTGTGAGTCTGATCTGTTGTTAACCTCCAGCAATCAAAAGCTTCGCTACTGGGTGTAGAAGGAGCACCTTGAGCAGCTTGCAGCTGCAGAACGGTTTGTCTTTTGCAGTCATCGCAAACGCGTACTAGAACCGAATTTGGATAACCAGAAACTCTCATACGTTGCTGGGAGCACATGGCACAAACTACACGACCGCATCTGCGGCAATGATGTCGTCTATTGAACATGGAGAAAATTACAGTCTGACAGCAACTACACTCTCTTGCCTGTGAATTAATAAAATTACTTAATCAGGTGGACAAATTAATTCATCATAAAGAAGAAATGTTACTCGACCTTATCATTCGGCACCCATTCCTCTTTTGTAGGAACATTTATCGGCATCACAAATTCACCAGTTGTTCCTTCAGTACTAGATAGAGATACTTCAAGAGGTCGATTCTCTATACCATCACGCTGTAAGGCTACTCTAAAGTCCAGAGACTTGCCAGCATAGTACCTAACAATTTTATCAAAATTCTCTGTCGATATATCAGCCTGAGGTAGATAAACTTGTATGGTGTTCAGAATTCTCTGGAGGTTCTCGAATTTTCCATTCATCAGCAATTGCTCGAACATCAATAATGGTTCTTTTATCAGGTGTATATAAAATACTCTATCGTTGGCATCCAGTTCGCTTAAAATGTTCACACCTATTGACGCCTTTTGATACTTGACAGTCTTTGTCGGGTTACAATGTTCCAGTAAGTAATCAATAACAAAATGTAGAGTAGGAATGGACTCCAATCTCCTGAGAACTGCCTTACACATCTTCATTGACTGACTCAATGGCAGTGCTTGAAGAAGCTGTAATGATCATCTCATGAGATATCTTCCTAATATTTACAAATATTAAAAGACTTACCTTTGAAGCTTGCTTGAAGTCGTTCTGCTCGTTTCTCAGTAGACCTATAAGTAAATCCTGGGTAACCAGAGATTGTATTTCCGAGGAGAATGCCTGACACTCCAGCCACTCCAAGCACAGTTCAAATTTGTTCGCATCTATCAGTGACTTAACAATATGTACGGGATCAGTCTTTTCAGTGCAGTAGGCTACATCGTACCAGGTAGTGCTCTTGGCATTTGTCTCGCCGGTGCAGTAAGGCAACATTCTATGAAATACTGTAACTCTGCACAATGTCTCATTCATTTCGAGTTTACAATGAAAGGGCAACTTGTCCTTATCAGAATGATGTAGCGCATGAACCAGAGCTTCCTCGCATACATTAACAGGCCAATTATTGAGATTAGAGAGAATAGTCTGCGCCAAAATTTGTATGTTTGTTATCTGATGGACGTAGGGAAGTATGTTATTATCCGGAAGGTCAACCTGACCCGAAATTATTCGGCTCAATATCTTATCCTTAAAACACTGCAGCTTGACGTTTCCTTTTACAAGATTATCTGGTAAAGAGTTCATGATATCAAGACACTCTAACCATTTGTTATTTCTTAAAGAAGTCTCAAAGCAGATCCACAAATTGTTTGCAGATACATTTTCCTGAATACCAGAAAGGGTTTCATTCCCATTGTAGAGACAAGCTAGAGTCTTTGCCCAGGGTGAATTAAGAAGGTTCTCTAAGCATGCAGTACGTCTCAGGTTGTCGCATTTGGTCTCAGATATCTTAGGGCTCTCCTCGTGAATTCTTTGAACGAGATATGACAAGAGCCAACAATGCTCTTCCAAATATTGGAGTAAACCTGGTTTGATTACTCTGCTACTCCAGTCGACTTCGTCTGACACGTTTGAATTGTCCTGAGTAAAATGTTCATTACTCATCGTGTCTTTCGTGTAGTCTAATTTAATTTCATATAAATAGAATAATGATTTGTATCGCAATATTGGATTTTTATCAAATAAATTTAAATAGTCGTCCAACGAAATTTGGTGCTCATTCACAGCCGTAGAAGAAGTGTGACCCTCGGGATTTGAATTTCGAGAAATATACTCCTGGTAACGGTGGACCAATTCTGGTAGCCAACAAATATTCTGTACGGCTGATTCCTCTGAAGAGTCTTTTTCGATTTCGAATTGGGCATAATGATTAAAGTAGGAGCGAGCCACTGAATTTAGATCCTCGTCTAGACTGTCGGCGTTGAATACTCTTGCTAGAGGGGTTCCATAAAATTCATTGGCCATTGCAAATATTACTCTGGGATCCTGTGTCAGATCCAAATCTTGCCACGCTAATTCATTGAGCTCTTCTGTTTGAGGAAAGAATTCCGAATTCCAAGATAAATTCCCAAGTAACTTGTACCTGAGAGCAGACAATGTTACTAGTCCTAAATCTCCAATTTCGTATCCAACAGTCATAAAGGATACGTCATGCCTAAGGTCATTATATGGTTGATCGTCTGCCCAGACAGTCAGAATCGAATGTAGGAGTAAAAGATTCCATGTATTCAGGAAGAATGTCAGTGTCTCATTGCCAACTGAGAGTTCGCTAAGATCCAATGTCGCAAGCTGACAGGTTTTGCTCAGTACACTTTGAAGGTTTGGATTTTTGGATATACTTTCCATTGCATTATGCTTCACTGTCGACTGCCCAGGGTTCAAGTCACGAAGGATTTGCAAGAGATCAGACAGAATCTCAGAAACACATTTATTAGGATCCTGAATATCGCTGTTAACCAGTGTCTGAAAATATCAGAATGAGTGAATACGATTAAATTACTGTGATCTGAAAAAAGAAATAATTGATCGACTTACCGTTTCCTCTGTACTTTTATTAAGTATCATACAGCCCCACTTGGAGCAAATTTTTTTGGATTTAACGTTATTCTTACAAAGAAGTTTTGGACAGCAATTCATGAGAATACTATGCACTAAATTCACTTGAAGTCTGTTGGCAATATTTTCAAGATTTTCCGGCTCGACTTCCAAGTCAAATATTTGATGGCCGAAGTACGAGTCGAGCGATTTATTCAGCATAAAAGTTTCACTACGTATTTCATTGTCACCAGAGTCAGACGTAGGCATTATTTTCCTCAGTAATTTCAGATGCGCCTGAACTTTTTGAAGATAAGTTTCCCCATTGCCACATAAAGATATAATATCCTTAAAGCACTTCTGTGCAGGCATATAATTATTATTTTTTCCTCTTCGATCAGGATTTACATTTTGAGAATGTTTATACGCACTAAGCTGTTGGGTCAGTTCAGTCCAGAATTCATTCTTTTCCTTCCAAGCCTTAACCGACAGTGGAACTCTTGCATCGCACAGTAGGTCTGTTAGTGGCCTCTCTAATTTGCTTTCATACAACAGTTGATATACTCTTGAGAAATACAAGGAATGTTTTGTGTTCTCCAGCCTTTTACACATTCTCAAATACTTCATGGCTACGTCAGAAAGATTCATCGATACTTGGTGAGTGCGACCAGTGGTCAAAGCCAAATCCATTACAGCCATTGTTAATATTTCGTTGCTACTTAGCTCCTCAGAATTTATTAATCGAACATTTGCCTTTTGAGATGCCAGGAATGTCTCCAGTAGTGAGGTCACTCGTGAACTTTTAATCCCACCTTGTGCAGCTAGCCTTATATTCTGAAAGATATTTAAATATACGTTTATATAATTAATAAAAATGAGGGTAAATGAAATTCGATATTATTCAATAAAAAATTGCTCACCTCTAACGTGGAGATACTCGAGCTTGTTTTGGGTGAGTCTGTAACGTCCACGTGGTCCCATTGTTTCTCTATTTCCTGTCTGAACATATGCAAAGCTTTGGAAAACTGGATGACACCATCCATTCGTGAATTGTTCATATTAAACATCTGAAAGACAATGACCAATGTCAATGCTAACGGCGAGAAAATATTTCTACGACTATCGAGAACGTAATGGAAAATTAGCATGCATAGGTATTATAGGCTGATAATCATCTTAGGAATTGTAGCAAAGTATTCCCATGGATTCTGGCCACCTGCGTACAAAGTGAACAAATCAATAAATCGCCATAATCATTGAATATTAACTGAGATAATAATTCCGTTACCACGTTTCTCGACAGATAGACTTAAGCGATCATAAAACTTTTGAAATTTCGAGCGACGACGACTACGACGACGAAGACGAAGACGAAATGATTAAACCAGAAGATCTGGCAGACCTGGTGGACATGAAGTCGCTCGCTGAGGAGGAGGAGAAATACAAACCACTTCATTCTCACGTGGAGCATTATAACAAACGTGAAGTAGAAGTACCGATAGCATCTTCGGATTTCCTTCCGTATTTTCCTGCTAACGTGGAATACGATGGGAACTTCATTGATGACGAGAAGCCATTTATTGCAGGATTCAAAGAGGACCTGGATAAGGTATCGCTCGATATAATTAATTACTAGATCTTAGAACGTGAGCACTTTTCGATTCTTTTGTTACAGTACAATTTTGCACACGGGGAAAACGAAAATCTCGACAGAAAGAAAAGAAACGCATCAGGCGTAGCATTGAAAATAATTCCACCTGCTAATCATTTGCCAAGAATTAAAAGAAGTAATAGAAAATCGAAAAGAGATGATGATTACGTATCTTCTGAACATCCTAATATCGAATTCATGGAAAAAATGAGTGGCAGAAATACTACGGGACTTGAATTCGAGGAGGAGGCTAATACAGGGATGCTCACGATACCTTCGAGTGTTGAATATTCTGAAAGTATCACCAGAGAGACGACAAAATTGGTTAAAGTGGAATCTACTGTAAGAACGACAGGAATTCCGATTACTGATTCAAGTAGTCGAGATACAACCAAATTAAATGGAGAAACTAATGCCAAACAAACCACTAGAATGTCCAGTTCTGAATATTCGTTAACTGTAGTAGTAAAAAATGAATTTACGACTGGTCGACATCCTGTTACAAAAGGTCCTGTTGAAGGGACTACGGGTTCAAAGGATGGTAGCAGCGTAGAGGATTATTTTGAAAAAACACAGGGACAGACGGTGATGTCAAATTTGTCAACGACCAAAAACTCTAAAGATGATTTGGGAAAACCTGATGATATTACTTCAGAAAAAGGTATAACTTCAACGAATTACAATTTCTTAGAAACTACTAAAGAGTCCAGTAGAGTGGATGAGAATATTGACAATTCATGGATTAGTCAAAAGGAAACTACACCTCATGACGAAGAGTCCTACAAGGATGAGGAATTAGAATTGGAATACAGTCAGCAAATAAAAGATGATATGAATAGTAGTAAGACATACAATTACACGGACACTGGAGAACCAGAGGAAACCGCGGGTGATGCACTAAAGAAACTTGTAGAACTTAAAAAACCAAAAAATTGCACGAAAGAAGAATTGACACAATTTGGTATCAAGGCATTGGAATGTTTGGCCTTTGATTATCAACATGCTAAGAACAAAACCGATGTCAAAAAGGTTTTAACCAGGACGTGGATAGTCATTAGAATTTGGATGTTTATTTATATTTGCATCGCTATACCATGCTGGTGTCAGAAAGGTATTACCTTGTTAGACTTCCATACAATTACAGACTGTTACGCAACTCTTTTCATATTACAGGATGGTGCTGTTGCTGTTTCCGATGTAAATTTTGCTTTCCCCGTGAACGAATTGAAAGCGCAAAAGAATATTATGCGAAATATCCTCCTGGTATTTTGCAAGAAGTCCCAGTCAAAGGAACAGCCGACGAAACGATAAAGTATACTCCTACGTTATTTGAGGTGGAAGCTTACGAGAGGTTTGAAGCAGGCATAAGAAATTTATGAAAAACCCCAGAGTCTTTAAGGTATTTAATAGAATCTTACCTCAATAACTTGCTGAGCTTTATCGTAATCGTTCTTCCATAAGCATTGCACAACGAAGCTCTCCTTTGTAGCCAGCATAAAGTTAATGATAAGTGAATTCTGATTGAGATTATTTAATCCAAAAGAGTCTGCATTCGAGGTGGAATTTTTAAAGCGCCTTTTGCGCTTTCCATTATTACTAGAATTATTTCCTGCCGATCCAGTCTCTGAACCGGCATCAACTTCAGATCTCAAGTCACTCTCATCTGATGAGCTATCATCCCTTGTAAAAAATATTGCTTTCTGCTTCAATCGACTTGAAATATGGAATTTATCATTTGATAAAACTTCCGTGTTGTCCAGGATGCGCTGACTCGTCTCAGTGCTCGGAGTGCCGAATCTCTGTATGAATTCCGAGCTCGTAAGTAATTGGAGTCGCCAAGTGGCGTCGGCAACTAGTTTTGAGATCCTTGATATTGTCTTTTGAATTTCTTCTAATTCTTCCGAGTGTCCCGTCTTTCTTTTTAATTTAGCACTGTCAATGCCCACGGCCAGTATCACGCTTTTCAAATGATGCAATATCTCCCTAACAGCGTATCTGTTGCAAATAAAGCCCGAGTTGTATTTGTTGGCGATCTTATTTTCTTGTTTCAACTCCTTATCTGAGGATACCAAGGTAGGTTCATCTTCGCCGCCTTCGGAGTTGCTGTCCGTATCGGAGAAATCCTCGTGACGCAGGAAAAGCATTGAGAATATGTTCTCAATCGTTTCCAATCTCAAACTGAATGGGAGCAAAGATTGCAGGTGCTTCTCCATATCGCAAAGGTACATCGTTATCTCTTCAAACTTCGTATCATAATATTCGCAGAATAAAATGGCTTTGAGTGCACTCAGCATAGCGCGATAGGCTTCGAAAATGCCGACTGACTTTTCAGAGTCTTTTAGTAGACATTTAATTTCTTCAAAGTCTTTATTGTGAATATCGGTAGTCATGTGCAAGACCGAGAGTATGTTATGACTTTGTAACAGTGACAGGAGCTGCTTAACGGACAAGGACTGATCCGCTTTGCTTATCTTGATAACACTATCGAGCGAGTCTCCTTCCCGGAAACTTGTCTTCTTAGAATTCACTATCCACCTTATAGCAGCCAACTGATTTCTTAACGTTAGGTTTAGTCTATCTAGCGTGGTATCTGTCCAGGCGTTCAAATTGCATTCGTCAAGGAGATACTTGAGCATGTCGCAAATGTCAACACTCTTCTTCCAGTTTTCAGCAGAGCTTGTGATCTGCACATTGGGGCAGTCATTCAGAAACTTAAACAGCAAAGCTGGCCAGAGGTATTTTAACATAGGCAGTGACAGAATACTTGAGACCTCGTGGTAGCGACCATGTGTCGTTAACGTGTAACAAATATCCTAAAATGTGTAACATTAGTAGATGTAACATTGGTAAATGTCTCGATGAAGAGAAATAGGTATCCAAAGTAAGTACCTACCAGAATATCTATAACCCAATGTGATTCCCTTTTCATGACTCGGGCTAACAATTCTCTGGCATCTAAGGATATAACTTTATCACCATCATAATTGAATATTGCTTTACTAATTCTAAGAGCATCGAGCAAAGTATTAGCCGGCTTGCACGTTGCGTAAGTCTCGTCTAGGAACCTATACCATTCTTTCAAGTATTTCGTAGTCTTTCTAGAGTAGAACGTGAGCTCAACGTCGCGCGAGCTGCATGTCCTTAATAACGTTGGAAACAGCCAGACTAGAAGCTTGTTTTCTTTTGACTCGGCAAGCTCCAGCTTTGACAAAATGCTCAACAACGTTGCTAAATCATTGTCATTTAGAATACTTCTGCCCTTGCATGGTCGGGAGAGTAAAAGGTTCTCTGTATCATGACATTCTTCAAGAAATTCATCTCCCAGAATGGATCTCAAAACATTAATGTATAAATCTTGCAAATCATTATCGCTCTTAGAGAAATATGGTGACCAAATGCAAAGCAACTTTTGAATCAGGCAACACGTTAATGCTGGATTCTTTTGTAAATTAACTTCCAGGAATGTCATACTCTCCTGAGAAATGTTCCTCACCTTTTCCCTTACATTTTTTGAATCTGATATACATTTATACAAACAAAGCAAATCCTGAAAACATTCATTGAACATCTAGAATCTAATTCCATTTACATTTCAACAGATTATCATTACGCAAATCTACCTTTTCTACAGTGTTAGACACAGACTTGTCAATCAGTTTGAGAGTAGCAATAAACTCTATTTTATCGAGTTCGTACTGAATTTCTGGAGAGTCTTCACGTGTCAATTCCTGTAGTAATTTCCAAGCTATCCACTGATCTTGCCACCCAGTTGTAGAGTCTCTGAAAGGCAAGAAAGTTTTCAACTACAAAAATGTAAATGGTATAAACAACACACGCGATGCAACTCTGCTTCAATACGTTTCGACCAAATAAACCTCACGTACAGCCATTATGCTCTAGGTACTTACAGAGTAGATTTCACGAGATTTTGCAGCTCTTGAATATCATCCTGGGAATATTTGCTGAAGGACTGATCCTCAATTTTCATGCGTAAAATCGCCCAGGCTGTGTACCATAACCTGGAAACGATGCACTCGTCTATTTCTAGGACCTGTAGCTGCATCGACATTTTCACAGAGAATCGGAACTAGCATAGCACCGTGAAACATGAAGCACACTTTTTGTCTAAAATAACACAACGTTCGACACTTGAGCGAGAAATCAGGAAACAACACTTGTTCGCACTCGCACTGCGTCGTGTTTTGTTGCAATCTTATATATATATACATATATAAGCAATGGGACAAATGTCAGTTGGGTTATGAGTTGGGGGGGTTCGGGGGTTGATGGGTACTCGGAGCTGCTCGAAGCCATGATATAAGTAAATGAGGTACTTATGGCCATTAGCGATCGTACTTTGGTCCGTATTGCGCAGGGTCCAATAAATAACATCACGTTCAAAGCTCCAAAGCTAACATATTCACCATACATATATGCATATCACTACATGGACCCTGAGTTTTTGCAAAATTAGTGAGTTTTCCAGATTTTTATCATTTTATCGATTAATTAAAGCAAAATAAAATGAATCGAACAATTCATTCTAGGAAAATAAAAATCTTTACAGGAATGAATATATTTTGCCAAATCAATAAAAGAATACTGTACCTTTGATACTTTTTATTTACAGCAGCAAAAATAGATTTATATAAAACAGTATGTAGTATGAATCATAAATAATTGTGCGTTAATGGCCGTAACACCTTCGGAGAATAGATATAATAAACATTCGCACTGGAAACCTTCAACTATATGAAATTCTTGATCTCATTGGTTGCACCTTGATATGGGGATATTATGACATTCACTTAGTTTGAATATATAATACTCATTATCATGAAAATATATTTCTTCATTACTTTTTTGTACATTTGGTATAGTTACATGAGAATCTTGTATCGACTTTCTGTCAAGCTGTAGAGTACCAAAACAGGCCTCTGCTTTTCATTCCGAACTTCTCTCAATTCCTCACAAATTTTTTCTATATATTTTTTATGTCGTGGATGTCTGTAACGTAAAAGACAGCATGTATTAACTGAGTCCATAAAACCTGCTTTTGCTTGCTAGAGGTGATAATCCTTGGAAGCTACTCACTTCTCTATGATCAACTGTATGCTTTTTTGAAAATTCAATTCCTCTTCGTCAATCTCAAGGAGGCTGACCATAGTTCTTAACACAGTCATTTCTAAGAAGAATGCAAATACTTCGATGGGAACCTTATATGATATTCTCTGCAAGCACGAAGTCATTTGTGCCAACATCGTGTTCTTAAAACTTCTTTTACCACTTGCAGAGAGTTTATCTCTTTCAGAAAAAACAAAATTTATATTCACGTTCACCGGGTTATTCGAAGAAGCAGGAGCATCGTTGTTTGCGCTGACTTTACTTTCAGATCTGTTCAGTATCGGAAGTGGATTTTCGGTTTGCCTTTGCAAATAATCCCCTATCTCTTGAATACTAATTTTTCTCTCTTGGAATCTGTCACGTTCCCAGGACTGAACACGCAAACTTCCCTTCTCACCACTTTTAAGCATAACAATATGATTTATCAAATTTTCTTGACAATATTCACGTATTTCCTCCACAGTACATAAGTCTAGAGAAGTTACGCTTAATCCAAGCGACCAAAGTTCACGAAGTACGTCAGCCATTTCTTTTTCTCTCTTTGGTAAACCGTCGACGCAGCATACAGCCACGTCTATCCCAAACTTATTTTCTCCGCAATGATCGTCCGAGAGTTCAGCTACGGCACATACCAATTTATCCAAAGAGACACTGATACCTACGCCGTACTGCTTAACTTCTTTACTAGCCATCCCGGTTCTCTCCAGGACTTTTCTGAAGGACATTATCATTTTATCGTAACGACCACCAGCAGCAATCACATCTTGACCACCGCGCCTACGTCTTCGCTTCAATTCGCACGTAATCTGATAAATTACACCACTGTGTTGCTGTACATTGTGAACCAGAAGTGGTACGATGACTATAGGCCACTGGAATCAAACATAATATATCGACTCCTGCTTTCCATGGAAAATAATGAATTAAAGTAAAGTGGAGATTATACCTTGACACCTAGTGCTTCGGCATTGGCTATAACAATCTCCATCTCTCTCAGACCCTCCTTTGCTAAAGCAGCAGCGTCACCCTTACGTCTTGTAATTGTTCTAAGTACACTGGCTATCTTAGCAACGGAGCTCTCAGTCTCAAAGAGATTGAAAAGTGTCTCCATGGCCTGGTCCGTGAGACACAAACTGATCAGATGAGTCTGTACTTGAAATTTCGAAAACTTTCCATCGCGCGCATCGCACAGTATCGAATAGATGTCCTGATATTTCTCTGGTTCGATTCCACAATACATCAGTACAGCTTGCAGAAGCGAAGTGTGATTTAATCGTACAGTGAAATTGCGTTCGCGCAGTAAAGGTATTTCGTTTACTATTTCCCAAACGATGGTTATCAGTTCAGCTTCAGCCATTAAGTTGTTCGCCGTGGGACTTATTATGTCGAATGCACACTCGTATAGTTCTCTTGGATGGAATCCGTGAACCTGAAAATAAATATAGAGCCAGTTAAATTATTATAATTGTCAAAGAATTATAATTCTGGAATTTATGAAATTATCAATTTACCTTCTTTTCTCTGTATACACGCTCTATGGCGTATCTTCGTATGTGCAAGATATTATTCCAGGCCACGTACCTAGCAAAAGGTGCACGCAGGTCATGAGGTATGGAAACAATACTCCCTGTACGGGTCATGAGCTTCGCGCAGGAATCTGTGAGATTGTAAAACTTGCCAGATTTAGGCATCAAGAGTGGCGTGGCCAAATAAACTCCGCCATGGCGACGAAATACTTCAACGACTTTCGCCTTGACATTCTCATGAAGAAATTGCGTCTTTGGTACGAGAGAATTTGCAATACCCCTAGAGGGTAAATTCATATCGTAAGTGATATCTTCAGCTGCTGTGACTTCCTGAGCAAAGCAACAAGCTACCAGATACTTGTATGCTTTACTCTGACTATTAGAGAGAGTGTGGCGCACCATTTCCTGGAGTTCTGCTTCTTCCAGCTGTGGAGGAGGTAAATATTCAGAGGCCAATAATTCTTGAGATGTAGGCCGCTGACTAGGATCGTGATTTAACAGCCAACTGGTAAATAAAAAAATTAGACTTTTAATATAATTGTTCGTACCATTCAGTTTTCTTCTCTGAGCAACACTGGTTCATTTACTTACCGTAGAAGGTGAACTTGATGTGGCGTGTCAGCCTCAGTCAGCTCAGGAGGCAATACAATTTCTTTGGAACGTAAATTCAATAGAACTTTCACTCTTTCCATACCAGTCGTTAAAGGTTTGTAACACATTTCAAAAAGTATAATGCCAAGACTATAGATATCGACTTTTTGATTGTAAATAGCTTTGGCGGCTTTGGAACTTAATTCAGGAGCCACGTACAAAGCAGTTCCCACCTGACCGGTTAACGATCCTAATTCGTCCAGGTCGAAGCTGGTGCCTGCAAAATTATATTTATATAATACTACAAGGTCCATTTGCAAACGTGAACGTTGATTGTGATTAAATTCACATACCTTTCTCAATTAATTGCAACTCCCGATCAGTGTCCATAGTGTGAACCAAGGTAGATAATATATTGGTAGTCGCCAATCCAAAATCACCTATTTTTACATGATCGTTGCTATCCAGAAAAATATTAACAGGCTTCAGATCTCTGTGGATCATACCCTGCTGATGTATATGAGCAAGACCTTCGACCATTTCTCGAAAAAGACGCCAAACACGTTCCTCGTCTTCGTACAAGCCATTGTCAATGGCCGTTCTCAAAGTACTCTTCTCACAAAATTCCATTTGTATATACATGAATTGTATCTCTTTACCCATTGTAGAGACGTCGGTACTCGTGTCGCCCTTTGACAAATTTTCTTGGGAACCTTGAACGGAGTCTGACATTTGGGACGTACCGTCCTTTTCAAATTCTATACTATCCGAGGAATCGACCGTGGTTCGCATTCTAAAATGTATCAATAATTTTCTCGATAGACACTCTCTGGTAACATAATATCCTAAATCTTTCCATGTGTAAGAATATAGTTATTCCTTACAAAAAGGCCCAATCTTCGTCACTGTCCGAATCACTGGAGCTGACACTGTTATCCTCTTCACTGTCACTGGACATGACTGCACTAGCTCGAGACTCGTAGGATATATTCCATTCAACATCGTGAACCGCTGGGGCTAGCCTCTCAATATCTTCACTCAACTATTGAATAACGTTAAACGAATCAGTATAATAATTGAAAATATAAATCCTTTTGGCGTAAATATATTTACGGTTGTTTCCTTTAGTATATGATGGAAGTTGGTAGTTTTAGTCGACGGAGTAGCCGCTGGTGTCAATCGACTGTGTCTCGTAGGATCATCCAAAGTAGCACTCTCGATCCAAGAATTATAATAGCGCACGACATTCTCATGATTAAGTCTAGAGAGTAATTTCACTTCTCTTGTTATTTTTCTATTCAACTGTTTATTCTTTGGATTGAGTTCGATGCGTTTAATGGCATAGACACCTCCATCAAGTTTGTTCCTAACCTTGAGAACGTCGCCAAAGGCTCCTTTGCCCAGCCATTTTAAAACCTCGAATTCGTTTTGAATTCGCGATTGACCACCAAGTGCTGGGAGGTAAAAGTGAATATCGGAAGCTGGTTCTTCTGGCTCCGAACTGTCTTGTTCCTTGTTGCGATCCAGTCTCGGAGGAGATATACCACGTTCAAGTGGTACACGAATGAAGCCATGTTGTTGCAATTGCTCAGCCGACCAACGAACACGCTCGTCACCGGTCAGACATTTCGATAGAAAGTCCCTTAAATCTGGCTGAAAGACATTTTTTTAATAATTCAAGTAATTACAAACCCTCAAATACTTGATTTCAGAGTACCTGTGGCGCACCGCTCCAATCAATTTCTTTCTCCGACACAATGCTGCCTCTGAATAGAGATAACAGGAGAACTCCAAATCTGTAAATGTCTGCCTTTTTACCACTTCTGGCCTGGATGGTAGGAAAATCGTGTTCAGCCTTGGCTAGGCAACTTGCACGATAAATATCTGATAATCTTTTGTCCAGGGAATAATCAGACAGCCTTATGGCTCCGGTTCGATCTATATGAACACTGGTGTCGCGCAGATCTTTGTGCACTACGTTATTTTCATGTAGATATTGTAATGCCGACAGGATTCCAGTGGCTAAATGCCTGAGCATGTCAATATCAACTGGAATGTTTTCCATTAGATAGAACGAGCACGTGGTTCCTACCTGTTGAGAGAAATATAATTAGAAAATTATTTATAATTATGTAGAAATCAAAGGAGGAATATAATTACACACCACAAATTCCTGAAGAATGTAGATCAATATATTATCCTTATCTTGGATATATTTCATGTTCAAATAGTGTACCAAATTAGGATGATGTAACTTATGAAGATGATTAAGCTCTTGCTCTATGCTAGCAATTTGTTTCATAGAGTGTTGTAAATTCGATGCTTCGCTTGTTACACGTGCTTCTCCTGTGCTACCACACTTCAATGTCCACTCTGTTACAGCTAGTAACTCTCCAGTGGTCATATCCACTCCTGCATAGACCACGGATCCTTTGGTACTGTGACCTAGACACTTGCCACGATGCACCTGCCTCTCACCGCGACTGTTGTCAAAGTGCAAAAGTTTCGTTCCTCTGTGCTCACAGAGTGGGCCTTCTGAACTTTCTGAAGTACTCATACATCTTCGCCGAGAGTACGTCCTGACCCTTTCGTGAGGCGATGATGGGATCGACTGAGACATCGTATCCGATTCAATAGACAAACGAGCCGTTTCCCTACGATTTCGCATTTCTGCTTTAAGAGCCTCCTGACGCTTCTGTATTTCATCCTGCAATACCTGTAGGACACAGTTTAGAGCGTGTTGACTCCAACGCTAAAATGGAAATGGCAGAGTATTTAAGACATATGCGGACTTGTCTTTCTTTGTCTTCTTTCAGCTGCTTTTCTTGCATTTCATACTGCATACGTTCCTGCCGTCGTGAAACCATTTCTTCGTAAAAGCTACTGTATCCAGGTTTATTGTGCTTATGGAGAAATTTCTGTATATGCTGTGCCAATTCAAAAATCATTACTTCCCCTCTGAGACGCTCTGCCAGGTGTTCCAATTCTGAGAAGAGCATAGCAATTTGTTGATCAGACAAGCCTCGACTGTTTTGGAGCTGCATACGTGGCACTCTATTACATAGATAAGTTACATTATACTCAATGGATCATTAATATTAACTGATATATAAAGAATAATTCTCACTCTTCAGGATATTTTTCACCACAAATAACATGTAAGTCGATTTGGGCATATACTTGTGCTGGCCCAGACATGCCTTGTTGTGGCATAAGTGTCACCGATACATCCAGTGGCTGCCATTTCTTTCTCTGTTTATTTTTCCTCAAATCATATAATTCGTCTCCAAATATTGACTGCAATTACATGTATCACTCAACATAAAAAACAGCATATAGATTAAATAAAGTGGAATATTCTACCTTTAATACTTCAAGCTCATTCTCTTGACGGTCTCGACATGATTCAACGTGAGACATTTTGATAATATTATTAAATCATTTTTTATGTTCAGAGCTCATTAGCCACGCTTTGAAAAGTTCGAAAATTTTATCGGTTTCTATAATTTATAAATAAAAAAATGTACTTAGATCTATAACGTCACAATGAGTGTAATCCTAGTATTATGTATTAAAATAATAAGATCTATGGTATATCATACTGGCACAAGACATTCGATGTCTACATGGCATTTACTTTCTACATGATGAAGAGGGTTAGAACTAATGCCGCCTAATCGTAAGAAATTTATGAAAAAAAATTTTACGAATCTTCCATATTGTTTCCCTCGTCTAGACCTGTTACATTTCTACAGTTGGTGACATTGTTTTCTCCGGATAGGTAATTTTCTCTTTTGCAAATGCGGCAGCCGCAAGATGTCGCAGTTTGACCAGATTGGACTGGATTGGACTCTCCACCACTCTCGACAAAGCGAACCTATTCCCAGAAAGCGTATTGTCGGTTAATCTCCAAAAAATAGAATTCAATAAAACTTGCGGTCAATTGTACAATTTTTAGAATTTTATAAACACATCTCATATTTGTTGAATCAATTTTAATTAATAAAACTGTTAAATATTTTTGAAATTTCGAAATAAAATTAACGCCGGTTGAACTATGTTTCGCCGCGCGCAGTTCATGATTTGCGAATTTTTGAAGACAAAGAAAAAAGATAATAAATAGATACGATAATTGTTATTATAACAAATTATTATACAAAAAAAGAAAATTAGTCTGGTAAGATACATTGTAGGAATTAATTTTTTCGGATTAAAAGGGTTCGCGGAATCTTGTGCAAGTTATTTTGTAAAGACTTTGAATTCGAAAGAATTTTCATGTCGGCGAAACATTTATTTTATTAGTATTCCGTCAATAGCATCGCGTCCTATTAATTGCGTACTCCCCTGATCATCAGTGAAGTGTCTCAGCAATAGGGGGTTACCGATATAGCAAATACGATCCTGTTCTGGGACAACAGTCACTCTGTCCGTTTATCCATTCGGACCAATAGCTCGCCGGCATTTTCGCGCTACCTGTTATGAAATCCGACGGGTGGTTAGAAAAACACGTGTTCTTAAAGGTGTTCGGTGGGTGAAATCGTGATCCTGAAGACTGCTGGTATATCCTAAAATCGGCTCTTTCGCGAGCAGTGAATTTAGAGAGATTGGATTACAAGCGGCGAGTTGGTGGCTATTGAATAAGGGTTATTCGCGCGGATGATCGAGGGGAAAGTGGTCGGGTAGGCAGTCGGCCATTTTATGTTAGTATGACGTAGAGGCTGGGTGTAGCTTCACGTTGAACCGTCCGTGTTCCTTGGAAAAGGCGAGAAACTGCGAGAGTTTCTGATGCTGGGGCGGAGATAGATGTACGCGGGACGCACTGGAGGTGTGACTTGTAAATATTAAGGCCGTAAGCAGCAAAGCAGGAGATTTAGTGAAATAAGGTAGCTGTTCGTTCCCCACCGAAGCAGCAGCAGTAGCAGCAACAGCACCGCGCGAGCATGAGCGAAGAAAGCAATCCTCGAACGCTATACGTGGGGAATCTCGACGCTTCGGTGTCGGAGGACCTTCTGTGCGCGCTCTTTTCACAAATTGGTGCTGTGAAAGGATGCAAGATCATTCGGGAACCCGGCAACGATCCCTATGCCTTCGTCGAGTTCACGAATCACCAGTGCGCGGCTACAGCGCTGGCCGCCATGAACAAACGATCCTTCCTGGACAAGGAGATGAAGGTTAACTGGGCGACCAGTCCTGGCAATCAGCCGAAGCTCGACACGAGTAATCATCATCACATATTTGTTGGCGATCTCTCTCCTGAGATTGAGACACAAACCCTTAAGGAGGCCTTTGCACCCTTTGGAGAGATCAGCAACTGTAGGATTGTACGTGATCCCCAGACTCTCAAGAGCAAAGGATATGCTTTTGTGTCCTTCGTCAAGAAATCTGAGGCTGAGGCAGCGATAGCAGCAATGAATGGACAGTGGATAGGGTCACGTTGTATCAGAACAAACTGGTCAACTAGAAAACCACCACCACCACGGTCTGAAAGGCCAAGACATGCTAACAACAGCAAACCCAATTACGAAGAGGTTCGTGGGGCTCGACCTCTTCTAGCTTATCTCATATCCTAATATTGATTGATTTGCAATCATAATGTTTAATTATTTTTAAAATTCAAACAAGTTTAACGCGTTAACTTTATTTTACTTTGTTGTTGAAATAATTTGTAATATCTTGTGTTTTCGTGCAGCATTTGTCAATGTACGCAATGAGTATTATATATTGCTGTCACATTAAGTCTGCATAAACTATCTTTGGAGCCATCAATCAATGAACAGCTGTTGCAAAAGAGCCTTTCTTTATATAGAACTTCATTGAAAATGAAGGATTCTTATAATCTTTCTCTTTGTTTAATTGCGAAAGTATGTCCTTCTTTGATATGTCTTGCCTTGGCCAAAGTCGGTGTTGCTTATAAACTACTTTTTATCGATTGACTGATACAAGGATCGGTTTTTGTATAAAATGTTTAACCATTTTGTTTGTCCCGTGGCAGGTATACAACCAAAGCAGCCCGACCAACTGTACAGTGTACTGTGGCGGTTTCACAAACGGTATCACAGACGACCTGATAACAAAAACCTTTTCTCCATTTGGTACTATTCAAGATATCCGAGTGTTCAAGGATAAGGGTTATGCTTTTATCAAGTTTACAACCAAGGAAGCAGCAACGCACGCCATAGAGTCCACGCATAATACAGAGATTAATGGTAGCATCGTTAAGTGCTTTTGGGGAAAGGAGAACGGAGATCCTAACAGTGTGGGACCCAATGCTAATCAGCAAGCCCAACAGGTTATTATTATAAACGATGACCACTTATAATTACAAGATTGATTTAACGTTTTATTCTCTCATTTCTCGACTCTATTGACAACAATCACGAAACTCCTATTATGTAATAAACCGAATTGCAATGTTACAATGCAAATACGATGTATCTACATGGATCAGATACTTTATATAATGTTCATTGGCTTACTAGGTAACGGCTGGAGCTGGCCAGTACGCTTACGGGTATGGACAGCAAATGGGCTACTGGTATCCTCAAGGATACGCACAGATGCAAGGACAGTTCTTGCAGCCTACTCAGTACTACGGCCAATACTACGGACAGCAGGCTCAGTATATGAACAGCATGAGGATGCCTGCCCCAGGTGCTGGTACATGGCAACCCGGACAAGCGACTGCAGCTCCACCATCTGCCACAGCTCCGCTACAGCCGGGCCAACAGCCGGCCATGGTAACTTACACCATGCCTCAATACCCCACGCAATGAAACTGATCGTACCAATTGAAATCAGCTGAAAGTTACGTACGGAACATACGACACCAGGGGCTTCCGCAGAAATTGTTCTCCTATATACCCGTTTCCCAAAAAGAAACGATCGACAGACCTTGAGATTTTTCATACCTATGTTTTTTCACGCTTTATTTATGTCACAAAGAATAGTCCAGCATGGAGAAAGTATAATTCCGTGCACGAGGGAATGACAGAAACAGATTTAAAAAACAAGAGAAACAGTAAACCCTACGTGGCTCCCATCTTACACTGTAGTTCGATTCTAGTGTCCAATATTTCCAAACAACTGTCGTAGACGGGAGCGAGAAACGGTCGGGTTGATATACGTATTTCATACACGTTAATCCAAAATTATTATTCGTGACGAAGACGTTTTGGCGAGACTGACTGACACTGGAGAAACTTAAAATTCTATTACCTGTACTATGGACGTGCGTAGCTAAGCTCGCTACTAAGTGAATCAGGTATATCAGCGGAACGGTTCTTCGAGGCCCCTAAAATGAAAAAGAGCCCTGCATTCACGCCATGGTGTGTGCCAGAAGTGCACGCGAACGCACGCTATCATTATGACCTTACATTTTTTAATATGCCTCCCAATAACAATTGTCATAGTTTATTTCAATATCAGCGTAATAAATGCCATTATAAAGTTCATTTATGATCAGCAGCCGAGTGTGCGACGATGAGACGTAGACATAAGATAGGGATAAACGAAGTAAAAGAAGAAAAACGACGTAGCTAGACACAATGCCTGTGATGTAGCTAGAATTTTCGATTTGACGCGCCGTCGTTACGTATGCAGGGCTCTCTTGTGCGACACGATATATCAGGGTTATTCAGTAGAAACCTACCACCTGAAATTAGTGCGCCCATTTGAGTCTTATGGTAAAACCATGTTCAGGTGGTGCGTTTGGGCTGAATAACCTGATATGTAGGGAAACGAGACAAAACGTGTAAGAAATTAAAACTATGTTGCGCGGGTATTTATCGTCGGTGGTTCGATGTAGATGAAAACGCTTGTTTTTATGGTAATCTCAGATACCAATTCTCGAGTTTGTAAGATTATCATTTAGGTCTCCATCTTTCTTTTCTTTCTTTCTTTCCTTCTCGTACTTTATCTCTATTTGTATTTTTCTCACTTCTTTTTTTATTCTCTCTCTCTCTTTGGTTCCATTCTCCTTTCTCTTGGTTTCTGATAGACTGTCTCCCCCCTGTTCCCCCCAATCTGTTTTCCTCACATGTAACAGGTGGCTCAAAAAACTCAGGCTCAAAAAAAGCATGTAATGTGGTATAAAAAAGATTACAAACAAAGCGAAAAAGAGGAAAAGAAAACCGAAAAAAAATACACGTGGTGGGTGGGCTTAGCGACTCCGCTCCGTCTGTACAGACAGATAGTGACACTAATTATTACAATAACTAAAATGTAATTGTAAGCTGATAAAAAAAAGAAACAAACGAAATACATACTTTTTCCATTAATGTCTCTTTCCACGTCCGAATGAAAATTGATAAATTCACATTCCAAGAGTAACATCGATCAGTGTTAACGTTAAGTGTTAACGTCCTCGTTACAATCGTGTACAGTGTCCGAACTGCGTTTAATCTTATTGGCTCGTTAACATATGCATCCATAATCTCTGCAATGTCAATAAATCGGGCCAAAGTAGCTTGTTTAAGTGTTTGCTCCCCAAGGGATCATTTGATAAAACAATTACGTACTGACAATCCTAACTCAAACCTCTAGTGAATGAATAAAAGGAGACGATTATTCGCCATTCGACACGATTTTCTAATCTATCCGTGTCTTCCAGGTAAATTGTTCAATCGAATGAAACTACCAGCGCTACAATGGTATATCCTTTGTACATAAGAGACACGTTCCCACAGTAAGCCGATTATTAAGGACGCGTGTTAACCCAATAATTTCTGACTCTTGTACGAAATAGTGCACTGCGACACTTAACTTTAATGTTATTTTTCTGATTATCCTTGACTCTCCCCTGCTCACCCAACTCCCTACCTCTCTTTCCATCCATACTGGTTTACCGGATAAAACTTGTCGATTTTCATTTTCGCCACGAGATATCACTACTGACTTTTCTCTCGTTCGCTCTGTCTTTTCTTTGTTCTTTATTTTCACCTCAGCAGTCGAATCATTCCAAAGGAGAGCATTTTTAATTCTACACAGGAATTCAGGATGCACCGCATAGGTTATTAATGAATTTAGTATGTTGGCAGAATTGCACGTTACGCGTAATGGGGTTTAAAAATCCAATTTGATATACTCGATATTTTAAAGTGTCGAGTCTTGCTAGATTTCCTTTTTTTCTTTTCTTTTGTGGGGTATCCACGGCCATGAACCCCAATGTCGTCCACCCCCCGCGCGATACGATTAACGTATTGCGAGGGGTTGGCGGGAAGAGTAATGGAAAATAAATAGTGGATGCACGGATGGCAATGAAAGCGCAGGAAATACCAGGCGGTATCTACTGGCACGGTTCTACTATCCGCCACCGACGATAAATCTTTGTTCGACGAATGGAAAAGAATGAGGGCAAAAAAGGTGAACACGATTTTGACACGAGGAACATGAGAACAATTTTACGAAGCCAGTGTCGATTTGTTAAGCAACGAGAGAGACGACAAGGTAATAAACGATTGTCGATGAAAATTACGGAAAGATAATGAAAGGATAAACAAATTTAGCAATGGGCATATACCAACGCGGAATACGTGTCGCGATCATACGAAGAACAGTGACGTGCGGTACAGCCGATTGAAAACGTGAATTTTGCGACTAAGGATTAATTAATCAGCGAAACGAGGGAAGACGTAAAAAGTAAAGAGTGTTATATAAAAAGTAATTTAGGTACGGCAGGGCGCCAAACCCTCGACAATGCTTAGGATAATGTTATCTTATAATAAAAACAAATTGTCCTTTGAATGAAAAAGAAAAAGGAATAAATATTTAAAATACATCGTGTCCTACAATTCTCTTGAAAACCTTATATATGGCACAGATTAGCTGGGGTATGAACGGTAAAGTAGATTATATTTCTTTTTAATATCCTTTGCTAAATAAATAAATAAATAAATATATGTATATATATATTGAAAAACTTAACTTTTTTGCAAATTGACAATGCTCGTTGCACAATGTAAGAATAATTATGGAGATTGACAATGGATCAAGAATGCTCTCTACAGTATTGTAATATCATTTTATTAATTAATTAACATTCGACAGTAATTCTTATTATTCTCGTAAGAACGCTTTTCTTACGAGAATATAATGTATCATTATCATTTTAATGACGCATCGAAATATGTACATAAGGGGGACTAGAGAAATCTCACAGGTGCGCATAGAAATGATAAAACGTTATTACCACTTTTCGCGTAATTATAAAGAATTCCACATTGTTAAAACGTAAAAAAAATATATATAGTATAAATCAAAAACAAAGTCCGATAAACGTTCGAGTCAATCTTCTTTACGTACATAGTGCGAATTTCCTGTTCCGCCTATACAAAATAGGCACAAGAAAAAAAAGATCTATAGAATATAAGACATATATATATATGACTTTGAATGAAAACTGATTTATCAGTGAGATAACAATTGCACATAATAAAATTAATAATACATAAATATTACAAAGGACTGAAGTAAACAGAACAAGGCATTGCTAAGCTCTAAGAGCTATTAAATCCACATCTTCCATAGGAAATACTTCAATCTAGCTGTATAATGTTATATTGAATTTGATTAACTGGAATAATTCATTCAAATCGTACTTCATCGAATGACGTATCAATCAAAATTAGACATAACCTCCACCCCCGTCCAATATCTTTATAAGGTGATCGACATTCTTATATGCTTCGTACAATATATTTCATCAAATCCAATATATATATATATACATCGGTCGTTGCCACGCGTCACACAATTTAATATAAATATTTTCATTATTTATAAATATAATTATTATAACACGAGTATGAGTATTAAATAAAGTGAAATACGAGTTGCCGCGCCTGTAGGAAGAATCTTTATAGAAAATTTATTACGATAATAATTGTATACGAAGCGCGTTCCTTTCTCCATAGTAATACAGTTTTAATAGGCTTAACTTATAACATTAATTACGAAATACAATGCATCGATTTCTTTAATTAGTGTCGCACTCTTAATTTAATTATCGCTAGAATTTATAAAAGTAGCAAAATAACCGGTTAAGGGCTGAGCTGTTTCCTTGTTGTAACGTGCGAGTTGGAAGAAGAGTTTGGGCGATACCCAATTCATAGGTAAAGCGTTGTTATCCCTGTTATCTTTTCATTACTTGTATAATTGTACAGTTGTACAGTCTGTTATGGCGCGTAACGAACAATTCGAGAAATTGGTAGAGGGACAGTTTGTATTGCGTATCGGATATTAGAGAGAGATTCGAGCTTTTTGTATACGTGCTTTCATTCGCTTTCTTGTATACCCTGTATATAATAACAACAGCAATTCGGAAAATACAAAGTAAAAGTAACAAAATTACCGTGAACAAAGGTTGTTATTATATTTTATTTCTTATGTACAATTGATCTTAAGGCAATAAGTATTAGGACTGCAAAGAGATAAAATTATTCGTATTGGAATATACGAGAGATATTTGAAAATCTTAACACTCGTATAACGGAATATTTATAACTTGGCAATTTAATCTTAGATAAATTATTCATGAGTAATTATCAGTTTATAACTTAATTTCGCTCGACGCGTTCGTATCCTTGCTTCTTTTTTTTTAAATGTTATTCCTGAATTCGCATAACGCTCGATTTAGTTCTGTACATGGATACGATACGCGATTTTCATTGAAAAACAATAGGGGGCGTTTAATAGAATTTAAACAAAAATTTTTATAACGACGGTAAGAAAGTTTTGTCGCATTCGGAGGAGACTTTTCATTTTGTCCCACGTGCTAATAGTGCTTCAAGGCTCTTAGATATTACTGACTTCAGAAACACTTAAACTTTGACCTGCATTGTCGAATACAATGGTTTACGTCAGGAAGGAAGCAGAAAGATTTTATCAAATTAAAAGCTTACAAGAGAAACAAAGAAGCTCCGTTAACGCATCTTTTTTTGCTGAAACATTGTTTCCGTTATCATTTTTTATTTTAACTATCTCTATGTATCACACCTCTAATTACCATTCACAGAACGGACATTTGTATAATTTTAATGTAACGATAATTTAAAAGAAGAATAACATACGCAACGAAACAACAGATTACAAATATGAAAGCGTGAAAACTTTGTAACGTTTTAATATTTTCTAGAACAACTCAGAGAAGTATTTATTATTATATTATGTACTGATGATCATTGAGCAAACCATTAGGTTGCGACTACTTGTTACGCTATAAGATAAAAAAACAAGAATAACAAAAACCTATAACTATTTTTACAATAACTTTTTACGTTTTTACTAATTCGTCGTTGAAATATTTGAAGAATCGATTGAACGCATGGCAAACTTATCTGAAAATCTGCCTCTACGTTCTTATCAAAAAGATAAAATATTAATAGTAAATTGTGACTAATCATGTTTCTTTTTTCTTTCTTCAATAACATTAAGTTAATATTCTCGATGGGGTACGCTTCTTATTCTTGCTTCGTTGTTTCAGGCAATAAATTTTGCATTTAAATCAATAATTCAACGTGGGAATCAGAATACACTCCTATATTCACACGCATACCCAAAGTATCAAGTTTTACTTGCGATCCAATTATAATCTTTGCTCTTTGCTCTGTACAATATTGTTTAGAATTTTGCGAATAAGTATATAGATGAATTCTCGACTCCTGATAAAAAGTTATAGTGACCCTTTACACAATTTCGATATGAAATATACGTATTGCATGGTATGTACATGGTTACAAATATTATTATCATTTATACGTAATAGTGTCATTTACAACAGTATTTAATTGGAGGATTTTAAGAGTTTCTCTGGAGAAGCACAAAACAGTGGTAACTTTATTATGAATGGTTTAACGAAAGTTATTATGAGTGAAGAATCTAAGAAGAGTTTAATTCATAGTGATCGCATACTTCGATTTTGTATTGACAATTTGAATATGAATTGTCGCTCTTTTAAAGAGATTGTGCGACGCTACGATAAAACAGTTTCCTACATTCTAATCACCCTTTTTTCTTTTATTCTCGTTATTATCTCATTGGACGTGCACTGTTGCGATTATGGATGTGTTTTATCATTTCTATTTTTTCGATATTTTTCAATTCTTATCAATTTCTCTTTCTCTCTTTTCATAAAAGCAAATGTTCGTATATACTTTCGTATCCCCAGGATGTTTTAGTCTTACACCGATCTTAGGATAACAAAAAATATTGGGAGCCATCGAATAATAATAGGTTGCTCATAGTTTCATTAATCGAATAAGCAATAATTTGTACGTATGGTAATACTGTCTTACGAAGGCAACAGTTTGAAGAAGACCTGGAGAATAAAATACATAATTGACTTTGTTAACAAAGGAAAAAATTGCCAAAATTTTCTATAGAGTTCGGTATGAAAGATTTCATCTTAAGAAGTAGATAAATCTAATGTAAAAAAGAAGATATATAACTTTCATGGATTACTACGATAATGCTCAATTCTTATCTAAGTATTGTACGTAGTAAGGCTATAATACCCTAGAGGAAGTGGTGTACCTCGAAATCTACATCTTCAGATGACTGATAATTGGACGTTTGTCTATGGCCACTAAATTCTATTACGCTATGCCTAATTTGGAATTTGCTTAAGAGATTCGAAAGCCTACGTGTACTTTAAATACATCGTGTGCTTTTAAAATGTCATAACAACTATGTAGTAGTGCTCTCGTGCTTCTTTTTGCTCGCATCGCTTTTTTGCTCTTGTTTTAACTACTTACAGACTCTGCGTAACCGGAGCATAGAAACGCCAGAATGCAACTAGTCACGCAGTCCCTTACGAGGCACTTTCGATAATCAAAGACTCACGTCGCCGTACTCCAGACTCCATTTTTCATAAGCAGCGAGACTCGCGGGCGACACGGATCTGCGAATTCTCTTGAGAGAATCAAGAAAATCTTGCATCGTTATACTACGTACTAAATTCGCGTCCATCTCCTTCACTTGCTCGGGATTGAGTTCTGTGTTCAGGAAAAAATAAACTTCTTGTATTACGAAAAGAATAATTTGCAAGTATCAATAAAAAGGAATGTGGAAGGATGAACGACTGGATCATGTACTAATCGTTCAGCCATCATTGATAGATTAATGACGGTATTTTGTGCGATTGGAATGTATTTCGTCTTACCTCTGATGGGTCCAAGGGCAGCATCCTTGGCCAGACCAGTCAAGTCACTTCCGGAATAGCCTTCGGTCAAGACTGCCATTTGGTTGAGCTCTTCATGCGTCAGGTTATAATTGTGCTTACTCAAAAGTCTTCTCAGTAAAAGTATTCTGGTCTGTAGATTCGGTAGAGTCACGTACACCCTCTTGGAGAATCTTCTAAGCGCAGCCTCGTCTAATTCTTGAGGCCTATTCGTGGCTGCCATCACGAGTATTCGCTCCTCTGGACTACACGGTAGTCCGTCGAATTCGACCAGGAATTCGGTTTTCAATCTCCTAAAAATCAATTAGCTCGTTACGACCATTATAAAACTATAAACAGGAGGGAAAAAAGTGTCTTTGCATACCTTGATGCCTCGTGCTCATTATCCTTTCGTTCGCTCAGAAGTGAATCCACCTCGTCAATGAATATTACGGACGGTTGTAGTTGTCTGGCAATGGCGAACAACGCCCTGACCAATTTCTCGCCCTCTCCGACATACTTGGAAGTCAGACTAGCCGCAGATATCGAGAAGAAAGTTGCATTGCATTGCGTAGCCACTGCACGTGCCAAGAGAGTCTTGCCGTTACCAGGAGGTCCAAAAAGCAAAAGTCCCCTGGAAGGTGTTCGCAATCCTGTAAAAAGCTCTGGACGCAGGGATGGTAAAATCACCATCTCCTGAAGGGCTTGTTTGGCAGTCTGGAAGCAAAATAAAGAATTCATATGCTATATGAATTTGAACATTGCTATGTTCATAAAAAATAATTTTACTCCTAGAATGGTATTACCTCTTGCCCTGCAATATCTTCCCAGTGCACAGCCGTTCCACCTTCCAAAATTTCGTCCAGGATTACCTGGGCCAATTTTGGATCTACACCTTTCAAAGTCGGTGCTTTTCTTGTGGGAGTCCCCTTGTTGCTACTCGTACCACTTGGCGTGCCGGGTCTTCTTACTGGCGAACCGTTTCCAGGTACAGATAGTTGTCTCTTCACCGATGGTGGCGTCGAGGATGGCTTTATCGGTGTTGTTCTATGGCAAGGCAATGTAGGAGTCGAACGACCCATACTTCGAGGCAACGTTTGACTCTTACTCATTACCGAACCAGCTATTCGTTTTCCAGGCACAGCCAATTTTCGTCCTGATGCTAAAAATGGCGTCACACGTGACATTAATACCTCACTTAATTTCCTATTCACTCATAAGGACGAATGGATTGTTAATAACGTTGAATTGAATTGAAATCCTAGCGTTTTTTATTCGATCTGAATTTAAAGGAAGCTCTAGGCTTGAAGATTCTATTTTGAACGAGCACCACTCGATATTCAAATTAGAGTCTCTTAATTAAATAGGATAAGATAGAGTGAGGACACGTGCATTATGCAATTATAACTCAAGTGCGAGAGTTATAGCAAGCAGGCAGTATGCAGTGTGCCGCTAGTGCAATTAATTTCTAAAGAAAAAATTTCTATAAATGAAAAAGTTTATAGCCAAGAAATGCATTATACCTTCTGCGGCACGAGCGTAATGATTTTTTGGAGAGCGTGGCCTTTGGCTAGTTTTTGGGGGTATTTGTGGAAATGTATTCTGGGTCGAGTCCAGTGTCTGTTGTACGTTGGCTGTGGTCTTATTATTTGTCTGTGTCAGGGTGTTATGAGTTTGTGTATTCTGAGAGATACGCCTTGCTCTTAGATATTTTCTTTGATGTTCTTCTTCTTTATGCTGTCCATCTTCTTGTGCCTCTTCGCAGATTTCCAGTTTTTTCAGCTCGCAAACACTTGCTACAAAAAGTACAAACATTCTCTGCCATGCTGCAGTAGGCTATACGGCCATTGAAAGGAGCATTTAATGCTACAAATATCGATCGACAGGTTATTACTTAAGTGATTAGATTCGTTAGTCTGATAAGATCTAATGTCAGAAAACCAATCATTAATTGGTTATAATGCTACCTTTGGTAATGCCTAGTTGATCAAGATTTGAACATTCAAAAAGATGAGATTCTATGTTTGTTTTTCTTTGTAATAGGAGTTTAATATCGCCGCATTGTTTCTTTTGCTGTACATTAAAGAAACACCGAGTGAAAAAGAAAGATTGTGCTTTATAAGATAATCTTTTACAACAAACAATGTAGCACGTAAACTCAGGAAGAAAGAAATGGCACATTAACATGCTATATACATTGAACAAATTGTACGTACGCTCAAATTATTATTTTTATACATTTTTGAGAGTCGTACTAAATACAAGTCATTGCTACAGACTGGCATAGGATTCAATTTGTCTTGAATTATAAATTTAACGATTTAATGCTAACTAAAGTACGTCTCTCAAAGAGTTCTGCATATTGTTCCAAAGGGATACTATAAATATTTTTTCACAGTACACAATAATGAAAATACGCACCAAGAAAGTCGAGACGGTCTTTTGCCATGGATAAATTTGTACGCATCTTTTCCTGTAGCCTCTGTGCACGTTCCCAAACCTCACCACGACCGCCTTTGCACTCCACAGCTATTCCTTTCTCCAATTCTCCAATTCCTTTCTTGTAGAGCTCGATCGCCATTTCTTTTTGCCCTAACATGCAATATCATCTATGCGAATAACCAATATTCTCTTATAAAAATAATATGTGTTCTTCACGTTTTTCTCAAATTAGACAGTGACATATCTTCTAAGAAATGAAGCTCCTGCG
The DNA here is from genome assembly GCF_000341935.2 of Cephus cinctus. NCBI lineage: Eukaryota > Metazoa > Arthropoda > Insecta > Hymenoptera > Cephidae > Cephus > Cephus cinctus. The sequence goes on from NW_014332862.1 coordinate 351,878, forward strand.
AGACCAAATCAAGAGTGACTTGCTATCCTTGACCAACTATTGTTTTATAAGTACATATCGTAACATTTACTACTACTATGGAGGATCTAATTGCCTGTCTAGTAACCATAATGGTTAGTTTTCATGCAAATTGATTGTTGTTGCATTGATTCTAATAACACAGACATCGACCTATACCTATGACACATAAAAAGAGCTGAAACAAGTTGTATTGTCAAGTATACTCATTGTCAGTGTTTGAATATATGTCCTCCTTAAAAACTTTGGTATCAAACATTTTAAAGGTCTCTGCTGCATGGATATATTTAATATTAATTAATACCTTCATTCTCCTCATCAATCTTCAGAGCCTTGCTAATAAACTCAAAAGCCCTTCGATGATGATGCTTCTGCTTTGCAAGCAATGGATCCCCTGGTCCTGGTCCAGCAGGTCTTCGAGAAGTTTGTGACATCTCCTCAGTGGATCGGAGTCCAGTAGAAACACTAAGAAGACCCTCTGATGATTCTTGTCCAACAACAATCTCCAACTGACAGGTGTTTCTCACAACCTGTCGTCGTTGAAGTAGATGGGAAGTTGAGGCATAGAGGTATTTGAAGATAACGAACAGCTGATAGAGAAGAGTTCGTAGGACATTAAACAGAAGAATAAGCGGAAAAGAAACAATGTATAGGTTGCGCTTGTGCACGGAAGGCTGAGGATTGTCGGTGAACCGATGCCCGTGATGATTGTGATGATTGTAGCTTATCGTCGTAGTAGTCTTATCACTGTTTTCGGCCTTCGTCACGCGTAACTTTTTCGGCGACTTCGTACTGGACTTTCGTACCGAGCGCCCGCCATCACTGTACGACATTTCCTGTCGCGCTCCTCGTGCAAGTTTCGTTTAAATCGCCTTGACGTATAGGGATGGTGCTCGGGGCGAGCCGCTTCGTCATCCCCGTAACTTCCTATCTTTCGAAATGTCCACAGGACTTCAAAATTACGAGACAGATCCTGGTCTGGGAGCTTCCCCGTAGCTTGGCAAGTACTCACCAACGTAGAAAGGAGACATTATCACCCGGGAGAGCTTAAGGAGCACTTATTCCTTCAAACAGGGAGGGTGAATTGCTCCGAACCACTGCTGATCCGTTGCGAATTGCACGATGGATCGATCGCAACTGATTATTTACTGTTTTCCAGAGTTTTTTCAACTCTATTTACGTCTGCGAGTAACGAGCTTCGCGAAAAATCGATGATTTACTCAAGAATTGTTGCAAATAGGCGGACGCACATTCTTCCCAGATAGAACCCCGCAGAAGCACTGAAGCTACTTGCGCCAAAATTCACCCCATTACTGGCTCATTGGTCACCCTCCCTTTCGGATGCCGCTTTGCCCTACGTTTTTTTTTTTAATTATTCAAAGAAACCACAAAGCGGCTCATCCTTCGTGCACTTGTTAGAAGGATTAGTTTCAATTACAGTTTATCTGGATAAAATGGAAAGAGCTAAAACGCTATAACGTATGAACCGTAGTACGTTAGGATTTCGAGTATTAGAATATATTGAAAACGTCGCGTTGTATCAAGAAGCTTGAGTCTTTCTACCTGTTTTCAACGACTAAACTTGGATTCTTGTGGAAATTGTGATGCAATCTAACTTCGTGACACCGTTTCATTCTAATAAAAGACCACCTGTGATCGTGGACGTTGAATCCAGCAGTATCCTAGGCAGATCGCATATGTGGGAGCGACACGCATTCATTATAGCAGCAGAGAGCAATACATGAATTTCATACACAAGTTTCTTGTGGAAGTAATACAATAGTACATAGATATATCAAGTTATTATATCATAACGACAATTTGATTGCCTATAAATACTCACGAGAGAATAATGAAATTCCTTTTGTTTACGCCTCTAAAAAATTAATGTAGCGACCATTTACTCCATCTATGATGTACTACGTAATGTAGTGAAACGAATTTCGGACAAAGCAATTTTGAGGTTAACTTTGGTATCCAAAACGTTCTTTGTTTTTATTGTATCAACTGTTGGTAAAACAGTGTCGACTGACTAAACACGTTTCTTTCACTTTCCCCGTAGATCACTGGGCCGCCATTACAACATTTCGTAGCGTTGAAGCGCGTTCTGCATCCTAGCCGTTGCAGAGAACAGAAAAATGTCGTCCGTAAGCGGTGACGAAAACGAAATTCTTCAGAGCGAGCCAGGTAGGTTTAATTGATTTGTTAAGCATTCTTCAAGCGGACAATGAGTGAGTAGATTTGCGTGACAAGCAGATACGCTAGGCTCTGGATAATGGGAGATATAGAACAAGCCGGCACGTCGCTGTTATCGCAGACTGCAAACCGCCATTAGTTTCGTGGCGTCGTTCGATTGCAATATTCACAAATAATTTCGACAATTGGTGATTAAATTGTGATTTTAGTGCGACGCACAAGATCCGGCCGCGCTCTTAAGACTACTGTCGTTGCCAAGAAATCGCCCACTAAGAAGCTTTTAGCTAGGGCTACACGCTCTCAGAAGAAGATTCAGGAAGTTGAGGAAAACGAGGTGAGATCGTTTCCTTTGCATTCTATTGTTTTCGTAACTGTTGTCATGTATTTGTTGACACTGTATTGATTATTGTAATTTATGATACTCAGGGTGGTGAAGTATCTTTGGGAGAAGAGGAGGCTGTATCTGAGATGGAAGATACTCCAGAGAATGGAATTCAGCGTTACAGTGATATTATTATTGAACACCATGAAGAGAACACACCTGGCTTACACCTTATAGATGATTTTGGAGGAACGATTGTCCACGATATTGAGATCAGTCAGAATATTCAGATCGAACAGGAACCACAAGATGTACCTGAGCTGGAAGCCCCTCCTCCACCGGTAGTAAGCAGTATAACGACGAGCGCTCCAATTTTATCTACACTTAAGGTGAAAGAACCAGCACAGCTTATGGTAGGAACTTTTAACCTTTTTATTTATTTTTCTTAATAGTTATATGTGTGGCTTTTTTCATTTGCAAAGCTTATCCGTATTACAGGAAGGACTTGATAGGACCGAAGCTGTCATCACCCTAGAAGAAAATAGCATGGAGAAGCTGGATATGATTCAACGTGGTAAGCACATTGAGTACACAATGGAAGTTTATGCCGATGAAGAGGAAAATATTGGACATATGACGGAAGTACTGGACACAGAGGAAGTGGAGTCTTCCAACACCAATACAGACCTTGGTATGGAACGGATGCAAGTCGACGAGATGGAACAAGAAATTTCACACGTGGGACAAACATCAAATGTAGCAGAGGACGGTAAGCAGAATGAGGATGATGATGCCGCCGCTGGCGTTGAAATCGTCGAGTTCGACGATAGTGAAAATTCCAATGGCAAAATAATGAAAAAGACTGAACCCGATACGGAAGCAGTTTCCGAGGATGAATTGCCGACCGAAGCAACAGCTAAGGTAATTATTTCTCTTTAACATAATCGACAATGTTATCTGAGGACCATTTAGTTTCTATATCATCTGCAATAGTAGTCGACAGATGCACTACGGTGTAGCCATAATACAAGTACAATTATTTCAACGTCCTGTTAACATTTTAATTAGAAGCATGAAGAAATGGACGAAATATCAGAGGATGAGTTCTTCCCTACCGAGTGTATGATCCAGGTATATCCATTCCTCTTCCTTTCCTGATAATGACAGCTGAATGAACTAGTTCTATGAAAGCTGTAAATTTAACATCAGCTTTTTGAGTTAAATTTCTTATAATAATAACGCCGTTTCCAGAACAGTTTTAAATGTTCTTTCACAATAATGGATGGTGAATCCTAAAATTCAATATTTATTTCTTTTTTCCCCTAATTCATATTCCATTATAAATTTTTCTTTTCCAACATCCTGGATCGCATACAGATTCAGAATATAAGGCATGTTCTAAATGCAATCACTTTAAAAAAACCAGGATCCGGAGACAGAAGCAGTTTCGGACGAGGAACTTCCAGCTGCCGCACCAGCAGACCTAGGAGAAACCGAGTCTGTATCTGAAGATGAATTACCACCGGATGGCGACAAGAAGAAAAAGGGAACAAAATCAGCTAACAAAACGCTGGAGAAAAAAGTTAAAGGTGATGACGGAAGTATGCATTATTTCCTACATAGTTTTATAAAATCAATCCGTTTATCGGCGGATAGATTTAACACAGTAGCAGACGTAGATCACCTCACCTTCTTTCGTTCTCCAGGTAAACGCAAGTTAAATGCCGACGGGGAATATGATCCCAGTTCCCCAACCTCGGAAAACAATGACGAGACGCCAGCGAAGAAAGTGGCGCTCGCAACCGACTCTGACACAGCTGATAGCAAAGTGGATGCTAAGCCAGCATCGCCTAAGAAGAAGACCCTTCCAGAACTGGAAAAGTATTGGAAGGCAGTGAACGAGGATCCGTCAGACTTCACAGGATGGACTTACCTTCTGCAGTACGTGGACCAAGAGGTTAGTTAAAAAAGACTTATTAAAATTATCCCTAGGATTACTTGATATAAAGTTCATTTGCAGAACGAATGGCTAAATGTATTATGTGATCGTTTAAATGCAGAACGACGCCGAAGCCGCGAGGGAGGCGTACACCAAGTTCTTGGAGCGTTATCCTTACTGCTACGGCTACTGGAGGAAATACGCCGATTACGAAAAGAAGAAAGGCAATCCCGAGAATGTCCAAACGGTGAGTCGACACGTTTACTTCATTGATTAGGCTAGTTCTCATTATGATACATCATTTAATTAACGGAATCTAATAAAAATAGCTCGAGTTAGGAAGACGCGTGGGCAGTGTGCACGCACGTAAATATGGTTTTCCCTTCCAACAGCCTAGCACGTCTTGCGGCACCTATACGACTCTCTTCGTTTACCGATTAGCTACTTATTTAATTATTCTACTAGAAACTACAATGCTACTACGTATTAGTGACTTATCGATATCAATATACCAATACTATACGCATAATACGTAAGTCAAGTCAAAGCTTATCTCCATTTACGATACCGTCGTGACAATTATTATGTGTGTGTTGTTATATTTACTGTAAGCATTTGTACACGTAGCTTACTATCGAAAAGTATTGTAACCTAAGCATAAGAATGCGGTACCTTACTTAATGTAAGTAAGATGGGGGTCGGGTGTTGATTGAGTCAAAGTCAGAGACAAAGACTTAGGACGTGCACGTGCCAAAGAGGGAGGAAGAATGAGTGGCGGAAGAGACAGAGGCGCCCCGATCGGAACACTCCCTGACTTTAAGGTGAATGCACAATGCTCTGCAATCTCTGTGTTAATTATATATGTTTATTTACAGTTCGCGTGTCATACGTGAGTATACGTTACAATGAACCGTAATGCTTAACGAACGCTAAGACATAGGTTTAACGTTACCCATCATCGGCCCAACCAGTTGTAAGCCGTTCTAAACGTCACGATTCATTATACAGGTATTCGATCAAGGTTTGAAAGCTATTTCGCTCAGTGTCGACTTGTGGCTTCATTACATCAACCACTGCAAAACCGTTTACGAAAAGGACGAGGAGAAATTGCGCGAGCAGTATGAAAGAGCCATTGAAGCCTGCGGACTTGAGTTCAGGTAGAGTCGGTCGTCCCTTTTGTGCTCTGAATAAATTTTTTATTTATACGGATTCGACAAACAAAAGTTATGTCTTTACGTGTCGCAGGTCTGATCGGCTCTGGGAAAGTTATATCAAGTGGGAATTGGAGGGAAAACGTCTTAGCAGAGTAACTGCGCTCTATGATCGTCTCTTGTCTACGCCTACTCTCGGCTACATATCCCATTTTGAAGCTTTCCAAGAGTTTGTCTCCTCAAATCTCCCAAATAGAATCCTCAGTGTCGATGACTTTCTGACTCTACGCGCTGAGGTTAAGGCTTTGCTTAAATCTGATGACGCCATCGCGGCGTCCGCTACCGATGACGCACCTCCTGGTGAGGAACCACCACCTCACGAAGTTCCACCCACCGACGAGGAGACCAGAGCCATCAGAGAGAAAATAATTAGTAGTCGACGTAAGATGCACAAGGTCAATGTGAACGCAGTTGCTGCAAGGTGGTCTTACGAAGAAGGGGTAATTATTGGCATTCATCATGCCTAATTATTTTTTTCATGGAATAATATATATCTGAGAATTTGATATGATGCTCCATAACAGATAAAAAGACCTTACTTCCATGTGAAACCACTTGAGCGATGTCAATTGAAAAATTGGAAAGAATACCTGGACTTTGAAATTGAACAGAAGGACCAAAACAGAATAGTCATTTTGTTTGAACGATGTCTTATAGCTTGTGCTCTTTACGATGAATTCTGGATGCGGGTGAGCTTCTGTTAATTCTTTATCTCGTGTTGGATATTCGTTATTGATGCAAAGATAAGACTGATTGTTTTCTTTCTCTCTACTTACAGTTTGTTCGCTATCTCGAGTCGCAGAAGGGAGATAATGTAGATAAAATCAGGGACGTGTACTCGAGAGCATGCACGGTCCATCATCTGAAGAAGCCAAATTTGCACTTGCAGTGGGCGACCTTCGAGGAAGGTCAAGGTAACTTCGAAAAGGCGGCAGCCATTCTTGAAAATATTGACAATGCTCTTCCAAATATGCTGCAAATAGCATATCGTCGTGTGAACTTGGAACGGAGACGTGGCGATCTCGAGAAGGCTTGTACCTTATACGAAAGTTATATAAGTAACAGCAAAAATAGGACTATTGCTAACAACATTGCAGTAAAGTACGCACGATTTCTATGTAAAGTCAAAAATGACGTGGATAAAGCTGTTAAAGTTTTACAGAAGGTACGTATAGAATGAACCTTTCTTGTGTTTAGATATTCTGGTATCATTCTTAGATGTAACGATGCTGATTGTAATTAATGATTTATCAAGGCGACCGAAAAGGATAAAGACAATCCCAGATTGTACCTCCAATTGATAGATCTGGGTATGCAAAGGAATCCGGTAGACACACAAGAAGTGGTTAGCTACATGGACATGTTCATTGAACGCGAGCATGCCGACCTGGAACAGAGGGTTCTATTTGCACAACGGAAAGTCGAATTTCTAGAGGACTTCAGTCCTGACATTCGACAGGTACTCAAAGCCCACGAACAGTTTCAGCGATGTATCAAGCAAGCAAAGGAACGCAAGAAAGCAAAGAGCGACGACGTTAAAGGGTGAGTCGGTAGAATTTTATTATTTTGCTCGAGAGAATTTCTATATGCAATCCGGATGAATTCTTTGTCTTCATCGTTGTTGTTACCTGCAGGGATAGCTCACCTCCCAAGAAAGGCAAAGCCGGAGAGCAATCCAGTGTCCCACCTCCACCGTCAGTTGGATCTCAGTCTTCGTATCAGTACAGTAGTGGACCTAGTGGACCGTATCAGTCCCAGCAACAATTTCAGAGTGGTCAATACGGCGGACAGGGCGGTTACCAACAAGGATATCAACAGTATCCTCCACCTTCAGATCCAAATTATGCGAATTATCAGAACTGGCAGTACAGTCAGGGTGGTCCTCAGGCGTATGGACCTTACAATCAATGGGGATCCTACAATTATTACTAGTGCATGAGTCAACATCGCTCGAACAACGCATAACTTTAATTTCTGTACATTCAGTGGCTTCTCTACTTGTGTCATGTTCAAAGGATTTCTAGGATAACAGGTATTCACGACCTTGAACCGCAAGGAAATCCTGAGAGAGGATCTATGGTGTTCGAAAAAGAGAAAGAAAGTAATTTAAAAAAAAGAAAGCAAGTGTAGACGCGCCACGCTTAAATGCGAGCAAGGCATATTTTCTTCGAGTATGTGTTTTGTCCGTCTATTTATCTTTGACGATTTACCACTATCTTGAGAAATTTTATATGAGCGTACAAATGGCGGCGGATGCGGGAATGTCGAGTTTCACTCTTCTCTCTTTTTTTGTTCCTTAGACAATTACTCAAGGAAAATTTTGCATGTTCCTTTCTGCTGAGTCTAATTGAGATTATTTTTTTGCTTTCGTTTTTTTCTTTTCGTTCCGGTAGTGCGGAAGTACTCGCGGCAATCTTCTTAGTGTGTACGTTTTTCTTTCCTTTTTTTTTTTTTTTAACGAGATATTACAAAAGAAAAGTGGAGAAGCGAAATTTTTTAATTGACTCATGCATATTTAACAAGATCGCATCTTACAGAATATTTGTCTTGCGTCGCTGCTCGAACTGAAAAATGGCAAATACACGTTCCTTATTCTTGGACTATGTAAAGTCAAAAGCATGAAAATGATAAGAATCGAATTCAAGTGATCTTCGATTGAATTAAAAAAAAAAGAGAGAAACTAAGGAAACAAAAACGAAATAAATTAATTATTGATCTTTTATCTATCCGTTGAAAACATGCTTCGGTATGATTGTCATTAATTTAGGATGTTTGCAGTCTTAAAATTTGAGGAGAAAAATGTTGATAATTGGAATTGAATGTGACAACTATTGACTATAACAACTGATGGAAGTCTAGTGAAGAGATAAATACGAGAATGATTGATTCCTTGAAAACCATTATTTTGATTAATTAGAATTGTAGAGGGAAGAGATCGATGAAGTAATCATAGGTTGTTTGTATAGTTTTCTCGTAGATGTAAGGTGTGACCGATCTTCTAATAAATCTTTTCCAGACTCGAATAATACATCTTCTCAATACCTGATGACTTTATTTCACTCGGATTGGAATGATTTAATGAAAAATGAACGAATAATACTTAGAAATGTTCAATTTCCTTCGTCCTTATTGAAAATCACTTGTATTTACGTCTTTGAATTTTCGTGCATCTAATATATGTCTTATGGAATGGATAGCGAACTAAAGTGTGAAATGAACTCGGAGATGCGTAAATGGAAACGTTGAAAACGTAAGAGAAATGAAATTAATTGAATTTCTTTTACCACTATCACTGCATGTGTGAATAAATGTATTGTTTATATTGAAGAAAAAAATTTAATATACACTGCAGCCAATCTGAACTTTCATATTAGGAACTCTACAATGAATTGTAGGGATAGCAAAGTCCGTGGGACATACATTTGGCAATTAGTTTTGCGTTAATAATAATTATTAATCTTTATTAATTAATGAAAAAATATCACAATTTTAGATACTGAACAGACCTATCATGATCAGCCATGTTGGTGTTAACTGTCTTACAGTTATTTAAAATACGAAATGCGTAATAATTCATTGTTTTATGAAGTATCTTAAATAAAACGCTGTCGTCTTTATCAGTTTTGTGCTTTTCACAGAGAATTAAGTAAACCTTGAAAACTCTAGTTTTAGGTTGGTTCGTTGTGATGACGATCCCCCAATATCATAGCGCTTAATTTTCTTTTACTGCTAATAGATCCTTTGTTGTGTCAGTATCTCTTAAATATGTAACATAAAGATCAAATTGTCAGTAACTTTTTTTTTAAACAAGCTTAAGAAGTTCAACGATTATTAAAACTTGGCACGATATACGTATAAAAGTATATATAATATTACAATAATATTTTACCCTATTTTTCTAATATCGTAAGTGAGAACACGAACGAGGTCGAACTTCTAAAAATCCACGTAGAATGATCATCGAGAAGCTTTTAGAAAGCAATTGTCATATAGTTTGTATCACTATAAGTCATATATATATGTGTATATATATATATACACACACATACTGTAGCTTCTAAACAAGCAATCCATTGTTCCGATGGATCACTGCAATTTGTAAGTGCAGTTAGACAGTATCAATGCTTTCATATAAGTTAGACCAAACGTTCTAGAAATTTTAATAGGTTATTCGTTATTTCTGGGAATATATTAGTTTAGTATTTAGCATTAAATAGAAGTTTAAGCAACTATGGCACTCGAAGCCATTTGGTTAACGCCACAGGTTCCGTCTCCACGATAGACCCTGTAGTAACCTTGTTCACCCCACCTCGGGCCCCAGCTATTCTTTATCGTCCAGTATGGTAATTTCTTGTTGAACAGCGGATATGCTGCAAGGTAAATAAAATCTGTGTTACAATGGACTTACATGATGGACAATTTGCATCGTACAGTAAATTGTGTAAACGAATTTTTCTACAAAATAAAAGAATCTATACTCACTGTGTATACCGTAGCCAACGATCAGAACACCATGATCTAGGTTATCCGGACTGCATAAGAATTTGTAGGGATGAGATACTCCTCCCATATAGAATTGCATAGCATTTGCATTTATCCCAATTGAAATTGGTCCATTCGACACTAACCATTTAGCCATCAGAGTTTCATTCGAGGTGATATTTACAGCGGATGTAATTACCACTTTGGCTTTGCTTTTATTAAAGTGGCATTTTTCATTCTCAGCTTCGTATGGATAATCTTTTTCTAATTCCAGACCACCAAGATTCTCTATTGCTCTGTAGGCATTGTCTGGGAGACCACCGCCGCAGCCTTGGTCCAAGGTATCGCAATCTACCAGTTCTTGTTCGGAGAGGGATAAAAGCTTTTTGTACTTAATTGCATACAAGCTTTCAATGTTACCAGTGACAGAAAATGCCCAGCATGATCCGCACTGTCCTTGATCCTTAACCTCTGTCACCACATGGCGATCTCTCCAGTCGAATTCAGTTGGTAATTCTATATTATCTGGTATCTCAGCCATTGGCATTGGTATGTGATTTTCCAATTTTAAATCCGGTCTGAGGCCTAAATATTTCTTCCTGAATTCTTTTGTACTTAAATCTGCAAACATTGTTATTCCGTACTTAGCAGTACCTTGTTCGTTTTTCTGTAGTTCCTCAATGACATTCAAATTTTTCTTAAAGATCTCGAAGCGGTTCTTTCTCTCCTTTGAAGAAGAATATGTCTTATTAAAATCTTGTGTGAATTGTTGAAACATTTTTTCATACTTAAAATATTTTGCTTGATTCATCATTTTTAAAGAGTAATTCACACCACGCAGTGACCTCTTTCTTCTGGGTGTCTGATTACAATTGACTTTTACATCAGGAGATCCTTTGTCTAACCAGGGCTGGGACCACACTTTTATTAGACAGATTTTAGTTTCAGAATCTGGTTTTAATGCACAATTGTTCTTGGTACCCTTTGGACAGTTACTAGTACCCAACTTGACCTTTATCTTGTACAGATTCCCAGCGACTACCTGTACACTGGCTTCCTGGATCTCCACGAGAATCGGCTCGTTTGGACCCTCAGAATTAGCTGAGAATTTCTGAAGTCCCATGCTAGCATATTTCACTACCTCAGGATCGCTTACGCTTATGGAATTCACTCCACCGGGTATTTCTCGTTTTTTCCTCGTCTGATCGCAATTGACTTTTACATCAGGAGATCCTTCGTCTAACCAGGGCTGGGACCACACTTTTATTAGACAGATTTTAGTTTCAGAATCTGGTTTTAATGCACAATTGTTCTTGGTACCCTTTGGACAGTTACTAGTACCCAGCTTGACCTTTATCTTGTACAGATTCCCAGCGACTACCTGTACACTGGCTTCCTGGATCTCCACGAGAATCGGCTCGTTTGGGCCTTCGAAATTAGCTGAGAATGTCTCAAGTCCCATGCTAGCATATTTCAGTACCTCAGGATCGCTTACGCTTATGGCATTCACTCCACCGGATATTCCTCGTCTTCTACGGGTTACATGATTATTCACTTCCTCCGGTAAATCACAACAGGAAGATTTTGCAACCTTAGCAGTATGCAACAACCTCTTTCCGTCGAGATGTACTTCTATTTTACATCGTTTTCTCGGCGGTATAATTTTATTGTTGCAATTAAGTTCGTGTCTTGAGTTCTCGTCGCAACTTGTGCTCGCTATTAACATAGTGATACGGTAAATTATACCATGAGAATAAATTGTCGTTGCATTTTCCACAGCCACGATGATTCTCTTGTCACTGTCAGTATCAATATCATCTAGGATATCCACAGCCTTCTTAGCTAATTCATTTATGAAGTTAATTTCAGATTGAGGCAACTTGCTCGACAGAGCTCTTTTCTTCCTGTTTAATGCAACTGGTAATTCTTTGCTTTCAGCAGACTCATGAGACTCCTCTGAACTATCTTTTACTTGTACTATTCCTGAGGTTTGGACTTCTTCACTAGAGTTTGATTCGGAATGGGAATTATTAAGTTCATAGGTGTTCAAATTTGTTACTTGAGTTTGCTTGTTGTCTTTGGAACTGGCTTTAGTTGGAATATTCTCTTCGTTCACTTTTACAGCCACAATAACTTCTTCCGTGACTGGCACTCCAGTGCTTGATAGGGTTGATACTTCTGTATTAACGGACACATTGAAGTCTTCCAAAAACTCATCAAATTCTTTGAATTTATCATTAAAAAACACTGCTTCTTCTTTCTTATTATCATTATTTAATACTATTTTCGTGAGAGTTTCCTCCGTTACTAGAGTACCTGTTTGTTCGGTCGTGATTTCAACAACGGTGGTGTTTACAGGATTCCCAAAGAGTTCATCTATTAGACTTCCGTAAGTAGCGGTCTTTGTTTCCTGAGTGAGCTGGTCATAATTGCTCGTTTTAACAAGAACATCCTGCACAGATTGTTGATTGTTCAGTCTAGACGAAACGAGAGAATCTGCAGCTATATTTGGACTTATGCTCGAGCTTAGCTCATTTTCTACTCCTTGACCCTCTGTGCAATTGTTCTTTGTTATCTGACGACTATTTTCCTGCCAAGGTCGTTCCTCAAAGGTTACTTGACACAACTTGATAGGTATATTGGACTGCAATGAACATTCAGATCTGTCGATTGGAGTACTGTTCAAACAGTTAGATTCTCCAATCTCTAACAAGAGGTTATATTGTACTACGTTAGAACCTGGTGGTACAGCACGTGTTACTCTAACGATGCTCACCAGTTTATGTTTGTAATCTGTCTGACCTGCTTCGTCCATTGATTGTACCGCTTGTTCTGCAAAGGCAGAGAGTCCAGGTAAAGTAGGATTTAGTTCGTACGGGCATCCTGGACAGTATTTCAGATTGGATGCTCGTACAGCTATAAATGGTTCATCATTTTGATCAGCAGCAGTTTGGACCTCATGATCCAATTCTACGCTCTGATTCAGAATCTGTTTATCCAAACTCTCGATGACATCTTGATCCTGTAGATTCATATCCAGGGAACTTTCCTGTTGCATCTGTTGTACTCTGTTGACTTCGTCCTCTTGTACTTGAGGATACAAGTACATACATTGTATCGAGCTTTGTTGAACTTCTATTACACCAAGCTCGTGTTGTTTCAGATTAATGGCGCAAGCTTCTCTAGGACAGGAGGATGAGTCTCCATCGCATTCTGGTTCAAGATTTAAGGTCAGCCTGTAGATGACATATGGCGGCTCTAACTGCAAAAAATAATGTGAAATCATATCTTTCAGCATTCTCAAATGCAAAACATGCGACATATTAATTGAAACATATACATTGTATCTTGTGAATATTATTCGGTGTTATTTTATAAATGATAACTTATTGACACAGAGTTATACGAGCAAATTTTTTTATATCATAACTTCTCATGGTAATTCAAGATTGACTGTGAAAAACACAAACTATTTCTAGATAAATATATCAATATATTGTTGAAACTCTGCAATTTATCTTTAATACTATATGAGTATATATTTCAAATCAGTAACAATATATGTATACTGCAAAAGAAGATAGATATATCCCTACGTGTTAAAATATGTGGCAATGACATACATAACTAGAATGGAAATCATTTTACTGCGCAACTTCCCAGTGCAATAATCATTGTAAAGTGAGATAAATCTAAACTGACATATACATTATCATAGTAAAATACCAATTAAAAAATATATAACTTCTCACACAGTTTATACAAATTATTTGACATTATCATACTACGTAAATGTAAAAACAAACAAAATAAGTAATGAAATGAGTTTTGCTCCATAATTAATAAATAGAACAAAGGAGATAAAAGTTATTCATCAATGATAGTAGTCGAGATCGAAAGACAAAAGAAATACCATGTCACCAATTTCGTCATCTGTCATGTCATTAATTTATGTCAATTCGCAACATGGCACTGTCACGTATCAAAGGGCATATTCCGTAATTGGACCACAGTTGTGGTTATTAAATTTCAGCCAATGACATCGATTGTTTTTTGTCAGCAGTCGAAATCAATCAATGCAACTATGCAAATATCGATACAAATATACCCAAAGTTATATGAAAATCATCAAAGAAAATAGCTAATGGGATATTAAAATATAAGAATGCTAAAATATCAAATTCGTAAAAACAAAATTATTACTTTGTATCTCATAGCGTTCTACGAGATCAGAAGTCAGTAAAGAAGAAAGATATTTTTAATCCAAACATATACAGATGACAGAAACAAGAAAAAAAATAATAAAGGAAACATTACCAATTTCTGCGCACTAATGAGGTTACCACCCTTGTACGTGTGTCGGGTAGGGGAATCTTCATTCAGAGAATTTAGAGCACTTTGTATTAAGAGATCAGAGACACTCTGCAACGGTATATTAACAGGATTTGAAAATACATGAAGGAAAAGCACCGCAAAGAGAAGCGCACGACTAAACACTCTGATCCCCGGATCTGCCATCTTTCTGGCTCTGCGTCGCGCGCCAACTGATGCTTCGGTCCTTATATTGCCTAGTACTTAAACTCATTTTATACAGTTATCTATTTGCCATAGCAAGTTATATGGATCAGGCCAACTAAGGATAAACTGTTTGTTTTCAAAAAACTAATTTCTGGCATGAAGTGTACATACTAAAAACACATTTTTTTATTTGTCATGAGAATATAATGTTCAAAGCACATTGAGTAAGTAGGTACGAGGTGTTTTTGAACGGAGAAGTGCGTAAATTAAGAATGTGACTTCAGAGGTATTCTGGAAAATTACAAATTAGAGACTTCTCCATTACGCAATTCTGAGTTAATTGTTTCTTTGTATTATAAAGTAACTTTCAGAGACAAATTTGTAGAGAGAGGTGGGCGTCACACAGAGAATGTTGACATTTTTTTACCATGGTTTGACGTTTCATATAATCTAAGGCATATGTCGAATTCTTATCTCTTATTGCCAGCTAAACAAATAGTCATTTTCATGAATATCTCGTCGAGAATTTTTACAATTATTCTTCATTTAATTTTCACAGATGTAACTAACGTTTGCTTGGGTTGTTATTACGAAAGAATTTTTAAATTTATTTCAGAACCATTAGAACAATTTTATTACATAAATTTAATATTGTTCGTAATTAGTCTAAATTTTGCACATGCGCATTTTACCGACTCTCAGAAGTGTCACCATCTACCGGCAGAACTTCGAAAATACTTCGAATTGCAACCTTGCTGAACTCGACTTTACTTCATAGGCTCTGGTTCGCCCTGTGATCATTTTAATAACCTCACCATCTTCTCCATTACGCAATTCTGAATTAATTGATTCTTCGCGTTATAAAGTAACTTTCAGAGACGAATTTGTAGAGACAGGTGGGCATTACACAGAGAATTTTATTGACATTTTTCGACAGTGGTTTGACGTTTCATATAAACTAAGGCACATGTAGAATTCTTATCTCTTATTATCAGCTAAACAAATATTCAATTTCATGAATATATCGTGGGGAACAATTAATTATCCCTTAATTAATAATTAAGTATCCCTTGTTGATCTATATCAAATTATTCTTCATTTCATTGTCACAGATGTAACTAAAGTTTGCTTGGTTTGTCATTCCGAAAGAATTTTTAAATTCATTTCAAAACCATTGGAACAATTTTATGAGGAGTCAGCCATAAGGAAAGGAAGGAAGGGAACAATTTTATTACATGGATTTAATATTGTTCGCAATTAGTCTAAATTTTCCACATACGTATTTTACCGACACTCAGAAGAGTCACCATCTACCGGTAGAACTTGGAAAATATTTCGAATTGCTACCTTGCTGAACTTGGCTTTACCTCATAGGCTTTGAATCGCCCTGTGATCATTTTAACAACCCCACCATCTTCCGAACGGCCCTGTGCCTGTCTACCGTCACGAGAACGGGCACCGAGTACGTTTTTCTGCCCGAGGATGGCCGCAATGCTGTCCAACTGTTCGCGGATTGTACCGCGGACCCTTTCACGTTTAACTGTCTCTCAAACAAGGGTAAGTTTCTTATAAAATTTTGTTTAATAAACTTCTGGTCGTTTAAGAAATTTTTCTGGCCAGACATCAGAGCGGTTCCGGTTGAAATGTCTGCTGGTGTAAGATATTCGCGAAGTATCAAACTCAAGATGTATCTCCCCCCTCACGTTATATAATCGTTGCGATATATTTTCGCATATAGCTTCGCGTCTACCTGCACTGTCAGTTAATAATATTGAGTTTTGAGCAAGCCTGCATCGATGCTCTGTCTCTCGGGTAAATGCGGCAATCTCCCCACCTTACTCTTAGAATTACTTAATATCTTATTTCTCGATGGGAGATACTTATTTTGGTCTTGATAAAGTGACCGTGCTCCTTTCGGATTCGTTTTCTTTCGGCCGATTTGTTATGTCATTAGAAAGATTCGCTGGGTTGGTCTACTATGTAAAATTGGGTCACTATGCTGGCATACTCTTTGTAATAGAATGACTCTAATCATTATACTGGCAAATGAATATGAATACCTAATTTATGAACCTTTTTAGTAGTATTGTAGAAGTCGAATTATTTAATGTTGTAGTAGTAATATATTTTGTCTATTTTTTTATATTTTACAGATCGTGAGGTCTTTGCATCGTGAAGGTATGATGATGGTATAATGTACAGAAAGCAATGTACTTTTACTATTCTAAATTTTTGCAGGACGTGTCTTGCTGCTTCAAACCAAAAGTGTAGTGGAGAAAGCAACTCCTTTGTAAGTTGAAAGATAAACAAGGGTAAATGCTTCTTCAAATAATGTTGTAATATGACCCAAGGCCTTTCACTCTAGTCAATTTTAGTTTTTACTAATGTGAGATAACTGTTTGACACAATTGATAATTGACTGACTTATCGATAGCATATTTTCTCGATGTTTAGACATGTCAAACATAATGTGGCTCATTGCTGGAAAATCCAAACAAGGCAGATTCGCGCTACTCCGTCACTATGTAAGTCATAATCCTTTAGTTACATGGTGAACATAAACTATTCTGCATACAGATATAATAAGTAGTCTGTTGAATTATTGAATTCATAGGGGAGATCCGAGAAGTAGTAGTACCTCCATTTGCTGAAAGTGTGAGCGAAGGAGATGTCAGGTGGGAGAAGAAAGTCGGGGACCAAGTCAAAGAAGATGACGTTCTTTGTGAAATTGAAACTGACAAAGTAAACCATACTGCATACATCTTCCCCATCTATGCAAAGTATAAATTGTTAAATGTTCATTAAACACTTACAATATTTTAACAGACATCTGTACCTGTCCCATCTCCTGGCACTGGAGTAATCAAGGAACTCTTTGCTAAGGATGGTGACACTGTGAAACCAGGTCAAAAGCTATGTACTATCGACATCGGCGCAAGTGGTGGTGCTGCACCAGCTGCCAAAGCAGAAGCTCCTACAGCTGCTGCACCAAAGCCAACACCACCTCCACCTCCATCTCCCTCAGCAAAACCTGCAACCGCAGCGCGTCCTCCACCTCCACCTCCACCACCACCACCACCTCCACCACCAGCTTCTCGTCCACCAGCTCCACAAGCACCTGTGACCTCTATGCCGGTTGCTGCCATTAAACACGCGCAGGTAAAGCTTCGTCCTCTTCAATGAAAAATCTCTCGAATAATTTTGCTTCGTAAACAGTAACTGATCTCTGGAATTTTTTCAGTCCTTAGAAAGCGCGAAGGTTCAGTTGCCCCCACAAGATTACTCTCGTGAAATCATTGGTACTAGGACGGAACAACGAGTTAAAATGAACAGAATGCGTTTGCGCATCGCCGAAAGACTTAAGGAGGCTCAGAACACAAACGCGATGCTCACGACTTTCAATGAAATCGACATGAGGTAAATTAATCTATAATTTACATTAAGAATTCTAATTATATAATATTCAGGCTACTTAACCGAGTCACGTCTACAGCCGTATCATAGAATTCCGCAAAACGAACCAGGAAGCCTTCACGAAGAAGTATGGATTGAAGTTAGGTTTCATGAGTCCATTCATCGCAGCAAGTGCCTACGCCCTCAAGGACCAGCCGGTCGTCAACGCAGTCATCGACGGAGGTGACATAGTCTACAGGGATTATGTGGACGTTAGTGTCGCGGTGGCTACTCCAAAAGGTCTCGTGGTACCTGTACTCCGTAGCGTGGAGAACAAAAATTATGCCGAGATCGAAATCGCCTTGGCTGCCATGGGCGATAAAGCCAGGAAAGGTAAGATCTCTGTCGAGGACATGGACGGCGGAACTTTCACCATTAGCAACGGCGGAGTCTTTGGCTCTCTCTTCGGCACACCCATCATAAATCCACCTCAAAGTGCCATCCTTGGTATGCACGGAGTCTTCGACAGACCAATAGCAGTCAAGGGCCAGGTAAGAATACTTTAAAATCGTTCGTCTTGGCAGCATTCCTTGATATTGCAGAAGATGAACTACTCAATGTGTATGTTCTAGGTTGTGATCCGCCCAATGATGTACGTAGCCCTGACTTACGATCATAGATTAATCGACGGCCGTGAGGCCGTGATGTTCCTACGCAAAATTAAGGAAGCCGTCGAGGATCCTAGAGTTATTTTAGCCGGGCTTTAAGCACCGCGAACGACCTTATCGCATCATTACGAAAACACGCCTCCCATTATCCTCCGTGACTTTTGTACGATATCTTGTATTATATTACGTTCACCGAGTGTGTCGCGTATCAAACTCATCCACTGTGCATCGTTACGTTTCTTCAGATGTTTTTTCTTGTCTTCTCGAATCACAACGTCCGCAGTTACTTAAACAAAAATAGTCACGGACGTTCTCACAAGTGGACAAGTTTTAGATTCATTTTTATCCTTTTTTTTTAAACAAATATATTGTTCCTCACATTATTCGGATGTTTAACTGCATATTGCTCTTAAAATCCTTTTGTGGGATCTCGAATCCGCTCGTTATTTTTTTTTTAATGAGATTACATCGTCGAATAAAATCCAGCTGAAAATTATTACTAAATTGAAAAATTTTCTAAGTACGCTACTCGCTGGTCATTAAACGAGGTCCGATATATTGAGGGTGTTCTATTAGTTCAACATCGCTGCACATGAAAATCCGCTATCGACTATGAACGCTTGTAAATAATGTAAGAAAGTTGTACTCTGTAATCAACCTAGACGGAGGATATGTCGAAGATGTAATGACGTTAAGCGTTCATCCAGCGATGGTCGTATCGAATTCCTCATGAAATCAGTACAGCCCCGTGAATGATATCCTGACGAAATTGAGAAAATGACTATTGTAAGTCACCATTGTTAACATTGTGTTAATTGGAGAAACAACGCGAGTCTGTCACATGTCTGACGATTATCAACAACAAGAAGTCCACGCGTTCCTTCAGAGGAAAAAAATTCTCAAAATCGTGACTCCTGATCGGAATATAATTTGAAATAAGTTTAGTCGCGATTAAATCTTGAACCGACGTAAGAAAGTCGTACGAGGAGTATTTGTAGTAAATGAAATTTCGCAATAGTTTCTATTTATTGAAGGTTGGCCGCGACGTTTTTACCAAGGACGTCCCGGGGAAGCGAATATTGATCTAAGCTAGAAGCCGATAATTATCGCAATTAGTTGTACCTTAAAGTAACAATAAAATTACACCACATCATACATATTGTCAGTATATTGCGTTATTTGTCAATCGCAATGAGTGCTCGGGTAAGAGTGGCCCTAATATTTATCTAATTTTTGCATTTTTCAAATTCCGGTTATCGGCCACGATGAAATAACGATATTCGCACTAAATATTGCGAATTTCATCCTTTTTATTCTGTTGCTGGTTCATTAATTGTATTGTAAATAAAATGATAATTCTCGGCAGCTCATTGCCCATGTTCGTTTACATTGCTCTGGAGATGCAAGGAACGGTAATCGGATATGAAAATATTGAGCAAATAATTTAATGTCCTAATCTTTCACGAACTTGAACAGAATTAGTCTAAATTTTTAAGGGAGAAAATTAAAGTATTTAATGTTGTTGCCTCGACTGACTTCAAGAACGAAAAATTGAACAAGGGTCTTCCCTCTTCCCTCAAGGGAACATCTTCTTTATGAATCAGAGTATTCGCTAATTATGATTAAAGTAACTAATTTTTTTAATAGAAGTAAATTTTCATCTCTATAAGGAGAGAACAATTGGATGGAAAGCTCGATGATGCAATTCAACTTCCTAATGCCTTTCTAATGCACCATATAACTACGAACCTTATCGATATTTAACACATTGTATTATCAGATATTAAAACAGTAATGAATTACATTGTTTTCACAAATGCACTAAATTGGAAATGAGAACGGGTACAATGACTTAATTTATTCCATCTTACGCAAGCAATTGTATCCTTATGATTCTCCTCGCGGGGATTTGTATATTATTTAATTGTAGAATTGTTTTTTTTTTATTATTTCTTTATAGTCTTTTTACAAATAGTGTTTTTTATCTCAGATTGAACGAGATAAATCGAATTTCGAATTGTATTATTAGTAAGATGGAGTGGGCTATGATGGCGCTCGCTGTCGACATGCGGTACGGAAACAACATGGCTGAATCTAGTGAATGACTTTGTGGTTTCACGGAATTGTCAAATATTAAATTGAGATGGTAAGAGACATAAAAACAGTGAAATATAATTCAGAATTTTGATCAATTGACGTATTGTTTGCTAATACTTTTAATTTATCTATTTTCTTATTGATACTATATTCAATCTGTATATCTTTTCATAATCTGTCACACAATAGGTTATCTTTAGATTGCTCTATAAATTCAGGAGCTCTTTGTTATATGTTGGTGTGATAAAGTAACAAGTATATTCACTTTAATTTGTGTATATAAAAAAAAATACTATGAAAATGTATAAATAAGTTATTTAATTACAAAGTAATTTGCAATGCTGTTTGGTGTATCAAATTCTTTTGTGTTCCACATTTAGGGTCAGAATCAGTCAGGAGCTGGTGGTACGGGTGGAGACAAGAAGGATGATAAGGACAAGAAGAAGAAGTATGAACCTCCAATTCCTACTAGAGTAGGCAAAAAGAAAAGACGTACAAAGGGACCAGATGCTGCTTTAAAACTGCCTCAAGTGACTCCTCACACACGCTGCAGGCTTAAGTTATTGAAACTGGAGCGTATTAAGGACTATCTACTTATGGAAGAGGAGTTTATTAGAAATCAGGAAAGGTTAAAGCCCCAGGAAGAAAAGAATGAGGAAGAAAGATCTAAGGTAGATGATCTCCGGGGAACACCCATGTCTGTTGGCACATTGGAAGAGATAATAGATGACAACCATGCCATAGTATCTACCTCCGTTGGATCGGAGCACTATGTCTCGATTCTCTCCTTTGTTGACAAGGACCAGCTAGAACCTGGTTGTTCCGTTCTATTGAACCATAAAGTCCATGCAGTTGTAGGTGTTCTGGGAGATGATACAGATCCCATGGTCACTGTTATGAAGCTAGAAAAAGCTCCACAGGAGACTTACGCCGATATTGGAGGTACAGTCAGCAGCAATTGATATCATCCTTTGTTTTATAACTTTCAAAAATACCAATGTTTTTTAATTTTATTCTAGGTCTTGATACTCAAATTCAAGAGATCAAGGAATCTGTAGAGCTGCCTCTGACACACCCTGAATATTATGAAGAAATGGGCATCAAACCACCAAAGGGTGTGATACTTTATGGACCACCGGGTACTGGAAAAACTCTCTTAGCGAAAGCTGTGGCTAATCAAACATCAGCAACCTTTCTCAGAGTCGTCGGCTCTGAGCTCATCCAAAAATACTTGGGTGATGGACCGAAACTCGTCAGGGAGTTGTTCAGAGTCGCTGAGGAACATGCACCATCAATTGTTTTTATTGATGAAATCGATGCAGTAGGAACAAAACGATACGATAGTAACAGTGGCGGAGAACGAGAAATTCAACGTACCATGTTGGAGTTGCTTAACCAGTTGGATGGTTTCGACAGTCGAGGAGATGTTAAAGTAGTTATGGCTACTAACCGAATCGAAACTTTGGATCCTGCTTTGATTCGACCAGGACGTATCGACAGGAAGATAGAATTTCCTTTACCAGATGAGAAGACGAAGAGGAGGATCTTCAGTATTCATACAAGCAGGATGACATTGGCACCTGATGTCAACCTGGCTGAACTGATCATGGCCAAAGACGATCTCTCTGGCGCTGACATTAAAGTAAGTTAGCTGTTAGGAGAGAATGCATGTATTTTTTGTATTAAAAATTCGTTCTCTTTTTGCAGGCAATTTGTACTGAAGCCGGACTCATGGCGCTGCGTGAACGTCGTATGAAGGTAACCAGTGAAGATTTCAAGAAGTCAAAGGAGAGTGTTCTCTATAGAAAGAAGGAAGGTTCACCTGAAGGATTGTACTTGTAAACTTAAACATGTTTCTATTCTTTATTTCTAATTAAATTGTGGAAGTAAATTGCTAAATGAATAAAATTATACTCAAAAAACATCTCTTGTTATAGTGTCATTGCATACCTTAATTAGGATCTTCTTTTTCCATCTCTCTCATATTCTTAATATATTGTTGATTGTTAGCATTAGCTAATATTATAATTTTGTTTCACTTATATCAACATTACAATCCTTCATAAGTAGTTCAAAATATTCATGTAAACGATCAAGAACTATCGTGGAATGCTTTCTCTGATCTTCAATGATATCATCAATTGATTTTTCATCAAAAGTTTCATTTGATTTTTTGGTCCTTGTATTTTTTAAGCAAATATAACATTCACCTCTTCTTGTCTTATCAAGAATAGATGATATTTCCAGAGGATGATTATGATCCTTCGGTAAGCCAGCAGCAAGTCCTTTATATCTTCCTAATTCAAAGGCAGTTTTAAATGCTTCTTTGTATCCTTTGTCAAAACCTTCTTGGAAAACAGACTGTCTTCCATCCTCGATACCTTCTCTGAATCCGGCCTAAATAATACATATTAATCATCACTCCTTATTAGATTACATTCAGGGAAAACTATATCACACATTCTCAACAATATATTCGTTGCTACCTTGACAGCAGCATTTGTGAGCCGGTTCCACGTTTTCGAGGCTAGCTCGAGTACGTCTTCTGTGTTTTTTTGATCGTCCATTATTCACACTGAAATTTTTCTTATCAAGCAGAATCTAGAGATAAAAGGAAGAGATGGAAAAAATTCATATCAAAATAAGAAGTTAACCTACTAGCATAAGGGAACAGTGTAGTGTTAATAAATCAACGTGTAATTTGGTTGTCCTACCGAAACGGAATCCTGATAAAAATGGAAATAGATCCTGGTCCATCAGAAGAACATAATGTAAACGCGTCCACAGAAGATTCACCTGAAATAATAGAACAAAAGTATGATTTTTCTTTTACCAATATTCAATAAATACACATTAGGTTAGGAATATCCATCGTCATACACATGTGCTATCATATGATGAAATATATAGTTGTTAATTTATGCATTCTTAAACAATAAACAGTTATGACAGATAGCACAAATATAATCTATATCTTCATCAGGCGTAAAATTTTTTAATTAAATGTATTATGATTTATATTTCTAGAATAATTGCATTAGCACATACCAAAACAAAGGGTATCTCTGACAAAGACATTTTATCAGAAATGCCAGATGTACAACCAGTGCAAAGAGCTTTGGTTATAAACAAACTCTTGTCGCAAGGATTGTTGGATCTTTATAAGCAGGACAAAATATTGTTGTACCGTCTTAAAGATCCTAATAAAGTTAAAACTGCCAAAGGTGCAGATAACGAAGAGAAAATTGTGTACACTATTATTGAAGAAGCTGGTAACAAGGGAATATGGATAAGAGATATCAGGTTCAAATCTAATCTAATGCCAACTCAATTGAATAAGATTCTGAAGAGTTTGGAAACAAAAAAATTTATTAAAGCCGTAAAGTCCGTGGCAGCTAGCAAGAAAAAAGTTTACATGCTTTACAACTTGGAGCCAGATAGATCAGTTACTGGTGGTGCTTGGTATCAAGATCAAGATTTTGAGGCTGAATTTGTTGATGTCCTTAATCAGCAGTGTTATCGATTTTTGGAACAAAAAAGGAAGGAGACAAAAGATTGCAG
Organism: Cephus cinctus; assembly: GCF_000341935.2. Classification (NCBI taxonomy): domain Eukaryota; kingdom Metazoa; phylum Arthropoda; class Insecta; order Hymenoptera; family Cephidae; genus Cephus; species Cephus cinctus. Next base: position 376,283 of record NW_014332862.1, read on the forward strand.
AGGTGGGCCTATAGCTGCAAGGAATATAACATTCGCAACATCAAGAGAAGTCTGGAAATTTATTTCGGATCTAGGAATTAGTAAGGTATGCGATTGTTCGTAATTGAAGTATTGTGCAACCTAATGAAACATATTATAACTGTTTAGGTGAAATTGTCAGTTGATGATTTAGAAATGATACTCAATACATTGATTTATGATGGTAAAGTGGAAAAAACACTGTCAAACGATGGAACTTATTTGTACAGGGCAGTCGAACCTTTATTGGAGCCACCAGGTTTGATTAAAGCTCCTTGTGGTGTCTGCCCTGTAAGTATATATACTTTTTCTCACAATCTTTCTCACTCATTTCTTCACTCATCTTAAAATACCTGTGAAATATATTTTTGTTCGTCAATTTACAGGTAAGAAAAAATTGCTCCGACTTTGGGGATGTCAGCCCAATAAATTGCCAATACATCACAGAATGGCTAGCATAATGTGTATTTTAATTCTTTTTGTCATTTTGTTAATAGTATTGATATTCAAGCTATTACCAAGTGCCATTAAGAATTCTTCAATCAAATCATCTCTCAAGCTTATATTTATTTTTAGTTATCCGCTTACTGTTATATTTGTAAAAATGCACTATGACCTCCAATAGGGATATCCGCAAAAGAAAATATATTTTTTTTCTTTATAACTTTATTGATCTGTTATAAAGTGTCTTTACACCAATTCACATCACTCCTCTAATACACCTGTCTTCAGGCAGGTGACAGTAGGAAATTAAAAAAATAAAAAGTACATAATCTTATCTGAAATGTAATTTAAAATATGCATATATTCAGTTGGTAGAACTGCACATCACTGACCGTTTCCCTACACACGTGGGAATATTTCCCGGAAAGAATGACCACAATCGGAAACACTTCCAAGCATTTTCCAATCGAAAAAAACTTGTCAACACATCATTTACCATGATTGGATTGTTCTTCGAATTTTAAAGAAAATCTGATTTCAATACAAGATAACGTGTTACGTATCAATCCGATAAGATCGCATCGTCAACAGCAAACGTAACATCCTTCGATAATGATTATTTCCCTAAGCGACTTATACATCTAAGAAATTTTCGTTTAATAAATCAATAAGGTTTCTCGATACGATCTAGAAAATCAAGTTTCTGTTATTTTGATAATTATCGTCATATACTTCGCCATTTTAATTCCGGTCAACTCGCGCTAGAAATTTCCAATCAGATATGACCGTAAGTCGAAGTTACGAAATATTACCCAGTGCTACTCCCGCCAAACAATCCCACTATAGAACAGTTGCAAGATCATTGCCAACCACAGAAGTTATTCCAACGACATTGCGTCTTTGGCCGCAACGGAATACATCAATTTTCCTGCGAAAATCCATACAGTTTCCATAGGAGGATTAAGTGAAAAGGTTAGCAAAGAAAATTCGCACCAACTAAACCCGCGTAAGAATTATGTATAGAATAATATGAAAACGTTTAAAACAGTCGAGAATCGGTGTGTTATCTTAAAAGTTGGTAGCTAACTTTTCTTGACCAGTTTCCGGTTGCAAGCCTGCAAGGTGAGTGCGCGCTTCCACGGGCTCTGTTAAAATCCCGCTTTGTCATGAGTCCGTGAATTCTCGTTGAAGATTCTTTAAATTGTTATGTCTATCGTGGATTGACGCGCGTCCGAGCTACGGCCAAAAGACGTCAGTCTGTGCGACGCGACGACAACGAATAGATTTTTGTCTTAGCAGGCAACTCGAGTGGCACATTTCTTTCGCCGAGTGTCGTGGTCTCTCCCGGAAAGAACGTAGTTCTCTCCTCTCGTGGGATTGATTTCTCGGCAGAGACAAACGCGTTAAAACGCGCGACGCGTAACGTTTGGCGGAGTTACCTGTGACCATGCCGCTTCTACGTAAGAAACCCTTTCAACGTTTACATGTATCTTCGGACTTTAAGGATGACGATGAAGTCTTCCACTGCGAGGTTACCAATGAGATCTTCAAGGACTACAAGTAAGCCTTTTGACAGCCTTCCTTGCGCAAATACGCATCCTGTAACCTCATTCTCTCGTTCACTCTTACGTCTTCCTATTAGCTTTTCAATGTTTCATGCTCGTCGCGATATTGAATTATTGGAATTCATTAATATCTTGACAGCAACTCTTTTTCATGCTTTAGGATTTGCCAGGAGCATTTTTTAGATTCGTAACTCTAGGAACGACGCTGGGCTTTGCAGGGAAGCAATATGCGACACTTTTATGGATTAGAATGACAGTTGTCACCTTTGAAATTATTGTTAAATCGCGTGTAGTTATAATGTTGTTAACTTTTGTTATCTTACAATCTTTAAACCAAATCTTTCCATATCCTTTTCTTATTGTTATATTTCATTTATGGATTTATTATATTACATATGGATAATGATATATTGCAATTTATATAAAGTATGCCTGATTAAATATATTTTTTTAATTTTTCAGTGAATACTGTGAGAGGATTATTTTGTGTAACTCTTTGGTATGGTCCTGCAGCATCACAGGTCGATCGAATTTGACCTATGAAGAAGCTTTACAATGTGAAGAAAATGCAAAGAAAAGTCTTAAGGATTTTCCAATGGAGGTAAAAGAAACTTTTTACTTTTGGACAAGCTTGTATTATAGATATTGATATATAGAGAAATCAAATCTGATTGAATTCCATGTTATACATTAAGCAATGGTACATGGAAATAAATCTATACTCAAACAGTGACATTTTTGGACTCTTATAGTTAACCTATGTATTTGCAACCAGTATCTGATTAGGAAACTGTATCTTTTCCAGTTGAGGATTCCAATTTTATATCTTGCCACTAAAACTTCAAGAAGCTCTTTCAACGAAATGATGGAGGATGTATATCAATTTGCACGAGATCGTTATTTTGTAGGTGAAATGGTTGAAGCCAGTTTCACTGAAGATTCCTGGTGCGAATGTTATGTTCTTCAGGTAATCGAACCAACAGAACAAGAAATCAAAACATTCTTTAAAGAAAATAGCAGGTAAATCCATCAGAGTAAAAAATTTTCTATCGAGAATTGCATGTATTTACTTTTGGTTATATTATTAAATTACAGAAGTCCACAAGAAAGACAATACCATCCACCAGCTAGATTATTCCGTTACGAAGTGGAACAGTTGGACTGTGGCGAATCGGGCGTTAGCCAGTTGATGATAGTGGAAGCTGCACAGATCAGGCGAAGAAAACAACATTTCAGCAGAGAACGTAACAGGATCTTTCTGCGACAGCTTTGCGAACAAAATACAAATGGAATATGGGTCGTGAAGGTTAGACACAATCATAATTAATTAGTTTGATTTTGATACAATTAAAAACAACCAGTAAATACACGGTACATCTCTTTCAGGAAAATGTCTTGCAAAAGTACAGTTTAAGCAAGACGCGATTCGACACGATATTTGCTGGCCCTATGCCAAACTTCACTCCGCGTATAAAAAAACCTGTAAAACAGAAGCAAGAATCCATAGAGAAGTTCCTGACAGGTAATATGGCGAAGCACAGGGCGTTCGAAAAGCCTGACCCGTTGAGAAAGGTGAATGATACTGGAGGCGTTATTAAAAAATTTCGCAAACCAAGGTAAGTACTATATTAGTCTGGTTGATCAGATTGATAGATAAAACAAAGATAACGCATATGAAACAATTACAATACGATTGATACTATCTAGCAAGCTAAATGGCAAGTTCAAGGAAGAGCTCAAAGCTAAAGCCCTTGAACGGAAGGCTAAGCGTCAGGAAGAAAAATTGGAGGAACGTGAGAGAAAGAGAGAGCAGAGGGCAAAGTCAGCAGCCTTTGCATCGTACATAAGAGGGTGGAACAAACCTAGGGAGGATCTCGAATGCGAAGATCTTTGTCCACTTCTGGAACCGACACCCGTAAAATGTAATCTACCAAACGAAAAATTCGGTGACTTTGCAATGATCCTGGAGTTCCTACAATTCTTCCACGAGGAATTGGACGTTGGCACATACTTTCCAAATGGACTGAACTTGGATTTGCTGGAGAAGGCGATGTTGGAAAAGGAAGTTTCAGGACCATGGAGTGATCTTCTCCAGCTTCTACTCGCTAATATCTTCATATATCAAGCTGAGGAGGAAGATGAAATTCATGCGGATGGTGCAAACCTGACCGACGATACGAGTATAGATCAAGGAGTCTCCTCAATGGCAGAAGCTGTAAAACTGGCAACGATAGCCTCGACTTGGTGTCAGACTCATCAGGGATGTCAATTGTCTAAGCTCACCTTGGATCATGCTACTCTCAGCGAGATCCTAAGACAACACCTTCTAAGTTCCGGCGGTCGGATAAGTGAACTTGCCTCAAAATGGCGATATTCTCAAAGAGGTTAATTATCTTTGTGACCTTTCTATTTATATCTGTTATTTTGTAGCTAACGAATATTTGCCCAACTCATATAATATAATCGTTTACACAGGTGGTTACACGAATCACGATGACCCTGCACTTTTTCTCCGAATAAATGAACCCCGTATCTTGAGAGCTCTCGGTCATAGGAGTGTCTGCGAATTTGACATGGACGATAGACTGAAAGTTGTGATTTGCTTAATTAATCAGCTCTTGACGTTCGCTTCGATACGCGATGTCATCGAGGAAAGGCATGAGAAAGTTCATCAAGTAAAGAGAGAGCTAAAATCATTCCTGATAGCTGAGCAAAAAATGAAAAAGGAAGAACGCGACAGGATGAAAGAATTGAGAAAAGAAGGTAAACTCGATAGCGACGAGCCGAAACCGAAAAAAGTTACTCGGAATAATTGTGAAGAGGAAAAAAGAAAAGAGGAGTACGAGAGCAAGCTCAAAGAATTACAGGAAGCCACTAATAATGATCAGATGATGCTGTATTTAGGATCGGACAGAGCTTATCGTCGATACTATCGATTTTTGTCCATTCCAGGTAAACCTTGCTTTTATTAAAAACATATTGTGTCTTGCAAAACCAAGATTAAATTGTCATCAACTTCTTTGATTGGATGTACAGGTCTGTTCGTTGAAGACGATGAAAGGTGGGGAGGCAATTGTTTGCCTGGAGGGACACCGTACAATCCAGAACTACAGGACGGAGAATCAGCGTACGCTTATTTAATGAATAAATTTGAGGATGAATTCTGCGACAAAGAAAACAGTGTTAAAAAAAACAAGAAATCTCCAAAAAAAGTTACATTCGCTGACAAGAACGGAGTAAAATCTGGAAGAAAGGATGCCAATGTAAAAGAAGAAACGAAACTCGAACTCAACGAGATTAGAAAAAATTTAAGAGCTTGTACTGGGGATAAATCCTGTCCGGTACATTGTAAAAAATCAGGTCCCACGTGGAACTTTTATGGAAGAGTCGAAGACGTCGAGGCTGTTATTAATGCTCTGAGCACGCGTGGTATTAGAGAGAGCGAATTACGAAATAATTTAATTCATGAAAAAGCTAGTTTAATATCAGTAATCGAAGAATGCTCTAGGCAAAAACTAAATCCTGAAGTCGTAAGTACTTTAATTCTGTAGTCACTAGTTTAGGTAAATTTTTAATGTTCAATTTGTGTGTTCTTCAGTTCAAGGAACCAATTAAGGAGTTCACGAGCAAGACCAACAAGAAGAATAAGTACGAGAATGCAAATTGGGGTTACTCGCCAGATATGCCAACCGACAGTGTAATGGAATTGTCTTTGCGCGATTTCATATTAGACCTGGAAGATAAAATTAAAGTTGGCTGCTTGGGATCCTTGAAAGTGATCAGTCGAGAGACTTGGAGAAACGCTATTAGTAAGGGTAGTTACGACAAACAGTGTGATAAACTAATGTATGGTGCCAACGAAATAGAGGTAGACGTCGCACCGAATGTTATTGTTGACAAAATAAAGAGTGAAACGAAACACAGTCGACCTGGCACACCGGACTCTGAAGTTGGTAGTGTTACCATGAAAGTTTATCGTGATCCAGGAAAATACTTAGGTCCACCAGGGGAAAACGAACCCTTACCCGATCCAGTGCAGCAAACATCTATAAGACAAATGGCGTGCGCGATTCTTCAGCTGTCTCGCGCGATTGAGCCAAAATATATGAAGAGACCATTGGGCGTTGATGAGAAAGACAAAAAGTGGTCCAGCGAGGAGGCTAGAGAACGGTGGGAACAATCCTTAATGGCTTCTACGAGTTGGTCCCAATTATTTGTTCACCTGAATACATTGGAGAACAGCGTGGCCTGGAGCAAGAGTGCCCTGAATGCCCAGTGTCGAATTTGCAGAAAACGTAGGGATGCTGAAAATATGCTTCTGTGCGATGGGTGCAACAAGGGACATCATCTTTATTGTCTGAAACCTAAACTTAATGTAATAATCCGTTGTGTTTCATTTTTCTTTTAACTGGACGTAGTTCTGTGAATCCTAAACGAAGCTTTATTCAATTGCAGGCCATTCCCGATGGAGACTGGTTCTGCACAACGTGTAAACCACGTGAGGCTACACCAAAGGAAAAGATCAAGAAGAGAAAGAAATTTGAAGACGAGCCGGAGGATGAGGCTGCGCTCACCAAAGAAACCCGTAGGAATCGAGCGAAACGGGTGGCTGAATCCGATGAGGAGGAAGAAGAGGAAGAGGAAGAGGAGGAAGATGAAGAGGACGAGGGAGAAAGTTCTGAGAGCTCGTAAGAACGTTCAATACTTTTAAATGAAACCAGTTCGTTCCAGTAGACTTAAAAATATTTTATATTTTTCTTTTTCAGAAGTAAACTAATGGCTCCCTGCTCGTCCAGGTGTGGATCTGGCAAGAGGGAGGTTATCTGCGAAGGTTGTCCTGGACGATATCACCTAGAGTGCGTTGTACCACCCATATCGAGGGTTCCTCGCGGAAAATGGTTTTGCCCCATGTGCCGCGAAAAGAGTAGAACGCGAAACGGTAAGTTTTTTTAGCATTGACTACACACAAAATTAAAAATGATAATTTTGTTGGTTTATCAAGTAACCTTGGATTGCATAGATCATTAAAAATTCAATAGCTTGCATATTGATTGAATACAAAATTTCTGTTGTGAAACGTGCCAAGGTAAATTAAAGCAGTGGCAAAACTTCATCTGAATTTCTAATATGTCCATGCGTACCTTCCAGGCATGGGATACTGCAACGTCATTTTAACGACTCCAATTTGGACGTTAGAAATTTCTTTTTGCAATAACTATGATCATGCAGTTAAAATCAAAGTTATTATTTAGACGATAGATAGTCTTAGCATTGGCTATGTTGCTATAGTGAGAGGCCGTGAGAGGGAGAGAGACTCGGAGAGGCTGTGTGCAGCTGCGGCTCGATCTCGAATCCACGGTTTCGCCAAGAGCCTTCTCACTACAGAATCTACAGACTGGGACGGTCCGTATTGTCGTACCCATGTTTATTACTTATTTATCACATTTATAACACATTAAAGATTCCATCAGACAAATTTTCAACCGGTCTCAAACATCATCACACTGCTTGGGAATGCCTGCAGCCAGTACCACTAATAGTTCCTACATTAGAAACCATTAACTATCACCATTACAAGTTACAATACAGTCCACATACTTCGCTTCCATTATTATACAATTATTGATCACGTTCGCTCCTGCAATCATTACTGCATACAAAACAAGTAAATAGTTTTCCTATGTCAACCAAAAAAATTGTGTTCTCTTAATTTTATCCCCTCATTGTCCTAATAACTTACTCCGCAGCTTCTGGTTTTTTTTTTCTGGCATTTAGTCTGAATAGAGCTAGACTTTTGATATACAAAAAATTAACGTACTATTAAATTGTATTTTTAATTATCAGACTTTAGCACGTCGGATGAAGCTGAACCTCGACAAACTAGAAGAGCAACGAAAAGAGCTGCCGAGGTGGAGGAAGAAGTCAAGGAGGACAAGACGACGGTGAAGGGTTCGATGGCTACTTTGCATGAATTGTTGGCGGATATAACGCATCACAGAGATTCCTGGCCGTTCTTGTCGCCGGTTACAAAGGAAGAAGTGCCGGACTATCACGAGATTATCAAGTGCCCAATGGATTTCGGCACGATCAAGTACAAATTGGGAAATGGAGATTATAAAACGTTGCAGGAATTCTACAAGGACTGTCTACTGGTCTTCGAGAATTGCGAGATGTACAACAAGGAGAATAGTTCTGTGTACAAGTGAGTTCTTGGCACGTAATTTCCCTTTGTCTTGGGTTCGGACGCCAGAGATTTCTGAGGACGATTAACACACTTTGTTTCTCACACCTTTTATTTCATCATTCCTCTACTCATTCTTATTAACACTATCGCCAGTTCTATCGATTTTTTTTATACGTGTATTTGTCACTAACAGAACATCTCGCGAGTGAGATGCTCGTCCTGTTTATCTTAATGGTGTCGACAACAGTGTTGGATATTGTGTTACTTCGTGCATGTCGTTTCACACAAACGTATTTCTAATGTTTGCCAATTCCAGAATACCCCTTGAATCTGTATGCTCTGTCCAATAACTTTTGGAATAATGCAAAATGTTTTTAAATTAACGCATAGAAGTATAACATTTTTAGACTCTTTCTCTAATTTATAATAATTGTACATGAAGGGATTAACGAAAAATCTCTAAAGATGTCCGCTTGGTCTTATCATCACGTGAGTTATACCAGTACCTAAGGAAGAATCAAAGCAATAAGGATTTAGACATTGTAATCAAAACGTGAATGGTAAAGACACAAGGTAAAGGATACGACGAGATCACGATGACGATGCTGATATCCTTTCGTTGGGTTGACATCCGTCAAGAGAGAGAGAGGAGAGAGAGAGGAATAATCTTTGGCTTCCGAACGCGCTCACGAATCCTCTCAAGATGAGTACAGCTATGCCTATTTAAAAACAGTTATGTTTACAGGGCGGGCATGAGGCTTCTCAAGTTCTTCGAGAAGAGGTGCAGAGAACTTGGCTTGAATTACGGGGAACAGAAACCCGTCCTGGAGTCACCGCCGAGGAAGAAGATGAGGATCCAGGAGTCGAATGGCATGAAGATAAACGGAATAGTCGATGACAGCGAAGAGGAAGAAATGGAGGTGGATAATGATGAAGACGATGACGAGGAAGAGGTAGAGGAAGAAGAAGAAGAAGAAGAAGAGGAAGAGGAGGATCAGCATGGTGATAATGACGATGACGATGATGACTACGAGGATAATAAACACAGTATAAAGAGTTAGACCAAGATGAAGATTTACACCTTGTGTAGCCATCATCATTCCGGTATTGTTCCCGGCTGTTCAGAATGTTTAGACACATCCGCTATCCATCACCGTACTCTTATCTTCCGTGTTGCGTAAGAGACCGAGCTACGTGAGTCTCATAAAAGCGGACCTGTTCATCAAGTTAACTAAGACATTGTTAATTACCTTCGTTATCCTCTTAAAGATGAAATGTGTGTGCTTGTGAGTGTGTGAACAATTTTCAAAATCCACGTGACGACTGAATCATTAAGGAATTCATATTCATTTATTTTTGCACGTCTTTTTTTGTTTTCCCTTCTTTATTGCTGCAAAGCCAATTACAGGCGTCTAATCTAACCTAATGCATTGTTGCACGCACACCGTCTGATCTCCGCATATTTCATCCGTGATCTGAGCAAGATGCAGGAGGAAGGAGTTTTATTATTATTTCCATTGCCGCAAGTCGCTCCTGCGGTATTCGCGTACTATTTACGTTGATTCTCAGTTGATCGATGGTTTCGCCGAAGTTTGGAATCTTCGATGAAGCTTCAGCTGCAGAATGATTTTTGAATGTTACTAAGCCGGAGCCAAGTACAATCTGTGGTTCTCAGTTTATTTGAGTACCTAAACCTATACTATATTTCCTCGACGTTAGTTGTATTTAATAAGTTCTTTTTCTTTCCTCATAACGAGACACGTATTTTTGCATCGCTGATTATTTATTATTTTAATTGTATGCGTAATTATAGTAAAACCTCTCACATATACCAACTTGACATTAAGATAATTACAGACTTTTAGGAGCAAACAGTCCTTACATTTTTCAATATTCAATTCTACGTCTGCGAATTCACTACTGCGACATATGAGATACGGATTGCAGCATGCTTGGTTGGTAGTAGGCAGGTATCGTATCTACTACATGAAAATTTGAATCTCCTATTTCCGAAGTTAAAATATCGACCTCGAGAAGATTCCACTGTGCTACTTTTAAAACTTATATTCTATGAAGTCATGGGAAAGTCGCAGAGTGATGTTTGCAATTGATGATTTTCTCGCGTTATTTAAAATCTGTTTTACATTTGATAAATGAAACAATAACAGTACTTATTTTTTATCTTCATTATCGTCCTAGTGCCCCTGTTTCTTACTCCTATGTTTGTCTCCTTTTGAAATTTTGAAAGAATCAGCTCCCATAAGGTGTCCAAAATTTAGGCTGGGCCTATATAACAAAGTCTAAGGTACAAAATATTATCTGTTGCATTGTACAGCACAATCGAAAGGCTCCTTTATAACGATGTACGTTTTATACAATTAATTTGGTAATAAACACCTTTAAAAATGATGCAATTGTGTATAAATTTTCGTGAGATTGAACTAGACTAGGATAGTAATATGGGGTACAGTATTTTATTTTGCACATCAATTCATAGTAACAATTCAGTGAACTATGAGTTTCATAATATATCTTGAATGTTACATAATTTACAGTTAAACTATTAAGTGGTTTTAGATATTCAATTTAATGATGTGGTTCCAGTTCTTTTTTCCTGATTTCATACCATTTTGCCTTGTTCGCGGGACTGTTCACTATAAATATTTGAAAAATATAACAATTTGTGTATCATATTATTGCTGTAACACTTTTAGAGTAATTTTCAATAATACATCTTTGTTGTATGTAAAAAATTATATACATACCTGCACTAGTGATCTTTACAAAAAGTGGAGAAACAAGGAGAACACTGATCAAGTAATATTTATATGGCCAGCAGTTATTGATGTAATATTTGTATGGGAATTGAACCATTTTTGCCGTAAAGGTGTATGGAAATTTCATATGACGCTTAGGAGTCGCTGCATCAGCCATGTTGCCTAAAAGAACAAAGATATATATATACAGTCATTGTAAGTTGATTTTGTACAATTTACTTTCATTGGGAAAGCAAAACATACATCTGACGGATGTCGAAATAGATCAAGGTCATGATTTTTAATTTATCATTTGCAGAAAATTTGTTATTAATTTTGTAACCATTAATAAAATACTAGTTCATAATCATTATATAATTTAATTTTCTAACACAATTGGTTAGAGTTGACTTTAGATTTTCTAACGTGTATTTATACGCGGATTCAATTATTGGAGCTTATCATAAATATTGATACTGTAATATCGAGAGACCAAAGTTAGTTCATATTCTTTAGAAAAAGCATAAGAAATAAGTTACGTATTTTAACAAAATTTTGCGAAAACACCTTGAACTATCATTCGGCTGGTAATGAATGATGTCGACTTTGATAAAATTCAAATAAGCATAAAATAATCGAGTGACATTAATCAAAGTTATACGAACAAAAACTGTTATTAAAAGCAATTACCTTTTTATTGGGTCTTTAAGACACAGAATTCACAGTACAAATTCTAGAAAAATGGCTACCCGACTTCAAAGGATTGGAATAACGTGAACATCGATAGATGTGCTCCCGGATGGCAGCTTACGTAATTTTGTAGCCTAAAAAATTAATAGTACTAGGAAACTAGGGATTTTATCATTTTCATTGTCAGCATTGATATATTTGAAAAATTGTAGAATATCGGACAACGTACTTTTATGTACAACCTAATATAGCGTATTGTTATTAGATTTCTTGTATTGAAATAATCGATAAACGATGTCTAATTCGTATAAAAAAATTAATAAATTTATATCAGATATTTTTTATAACGTTCAGTTCAACAAAACGTGCCATCAGAATTATTTGAAGAAACTTAAAGCATATTATCTCAAGGTAAACATTTCAGACTATATTGTAAAAGCTCCAATCTCTATTTGGTATGACTTTACTGATGTTTGAATTTAATTTCAGGTGGATCCAGATGTATTTATAGAATATTTTATACTCTGCCTCATGGTTCCCTTGACTAGAAGTGAAATCCATCCTCATGTTGAAAATACATTAGGGTTTGCTGCAAAATTTGCTGTTAATTTACAGAGTTCTAAAGGCGATGAATCTGATGAAGATATGTGTCCATTTCTTCTAAAGCTATTTGATTTTCTCCTTGATCATCATAACTCAAAGGATACAGCAGTTCGATATCGTGTTTGCTACTTTGTCAATATGCTACTGAATGGAATGGGGGAAAACGCTTTCTTAGAAGATGTCCTTTGTGATAAAATAAGTGCGAATATGATGGAGCGCTTACTGGATAAATCACCAAAAGTTCGAGCACAAGCAGTGTTTGCTCTTCACAGATTGCAGGATCCAGCTGACGAGCAGTGTCCAATTATCAAGATGTTTATATTTCATTTATCCAAGGACCCACATGCTGAAGTTCGTAAGGCTGTGTTAACAAATATGGGCAAAAGTCAGAAAACCTTACAAGCTGCTTTAAAAAGAACTAGAGATATCAATGACACAGTCCGAAAAATAGCATACATATTTATTAGTAAGATCACTGTAAGATCATTGACCATCAAACAGAGAGAACAATTACTTAGTGACGGTTTAAAAGACAGATCTGAGATAGTCAGAGACAGTGTAAAAAAAGTACTATTGCCATCCTGGCTTCAGCACTTTCAAGGAGACTACGTTAATCTCTTACGAGCACTGGATGCTGAAAACGCTATGGAAACTGGAATTTTAGTATTAAATACTCTATTTCAGTACGTAAATTCGCATTCTCAACTAAAAATATGCATTTTGTATTCAAAACATGAAATTTTTCATTTTTTTATAGAGCCGATCAATTAAGAAACCTGATGGCTCAGATACCAATAGATCCGGATACTAAGCTTATCCCCCACGAGAAGCTCCAGAGTGAAATTGTTTTATACTGGCGATGCCTGGTGGACTATCTTCGTCGCTCTTCATACACGGATGAGCTTGAGGAATTTTTACCAGAGTTATCAATATTTTGTACATATATTCGAGAATATCTTGCATTATTGAGCAGTAAGGAGTATCAACCATGGGAGCAGCTAACGCAGAAGATAATTCTGAATCAATTATTTGAAATTGCCAAGATTTACGATCTGTCTGATGAGAGTGGACGAGCAAACTTGAAGCAACTGATTTTTGACGCATTAATGACAGAGCATTGTAGCCAGCAAGTAACAGAATCAATTGTTAAATATTTAGAAGTTATCATACCAGATGTGGACAGTAGGCTAAACTCTTTGACACACATAATAAGTGAATTGCGAATGCCATTAAAGCAGCAAGTAACAACACAAATATCAGAGGAGGAATTGCACACGATCAACATGAAGGTAAGTAAGAAATTTGATCATTAAACCAATCATTTTGAACGAATACCGATGTTAATTTCCAGAGAGCCAAATTAAAAGTGAAATTGATAGAAGTAAATGAAGAAGAATATGAGGCGATCCATGAGAAGGACTATATGAGGGCGGCAGCCCTGAAGGAACAGATTGAAGACATAAATAGGCAAATCAATGAACTCCCAACAGGAGCAATAGAAACCACGAACGAACCGGTTTGCGAGGAGAAGAATGACAGGGAGACAATGATTATGTGTCTTGGGATCATGTGCGCCATGATGGAAGTACCATCAGTCACAACTTTGACACCAAACCTAAGAACACTCATGACAGATATGGCATTGCCAAGTTTTGACGTATGGCGAATCTATTATTTCATATTTACTCGCTAGCTAATATTACAAACTTTATGCAAGAGTTGACATAAGAATTTTAAACTTTCAGCATGCCGATGATACCGTTCATCTACTCGCTCTGAAAGCGGTGGCCATTTGCTGCTTGCTGGACAAGGAACTTGCCAAGAAACACATTATGATGTTCTTCCTGCAATTCTCTATCGAGCAGGATAACCAGGATATATGGATTATGGCGCTCAAGTCCATCTTCGATTTGCTCTTATTCTATGGCATGGAATACTTTGACATAATGCAAAACGAGGAGGAGAATGTGTCTTCGAACAAATCGAAGAATCGTACAGTTAAATTATACTCGAACACAGACGACACTTTAATACCTGAATCCACAGTGTCCGAGACGGAGAATAATTATTTGAATATTATTAAGATTTTGACTGGCCTCTTGGACAATGCAGTGAGTGGCTCTGTTTACATTATAACGAAAAATACTAATAATAGTGAAAATAGAAAGTCTTCAGTACTATATTTTTATCATCCTTTTACTTGACAGAATCAAGACTTGCGAACTATCGCGACAGAAGGTCTGTGCAAGCTGTTACTTAACCGAAGGATTAGTAGCGCAACTCTGTTGTCGCGACTGATCATCCTCTGGCACAATCCCATCACGGAAGGTGATATCTACCTGCGCCAGTGTCTCTGTAGCTTCTTTAACAGTTTCGTCGTACACATTCCTGATTGCCAGGAAATGCTGGAGCAGGCGTTCCTGCCAACCCTACAGACATTGGCCAATGCACCGGACACCAGTCCGTTGCAGGAAATCAATCCCCACGCGGTGGCCAAACTTATTCTTAGCTGGACGAAACCTGGCATACAGAAAATCAGTACACAGACCTACTATCCACATAAGAATCTCACATATGCCATCTTGGCGGAAATTCTTAAGCTTGACAGCGATATTGATCAAGATGTATTAATCAAGTCCTTGAAATATTTAGAGCTTTCTGCGGAAGAGAGAACCGATAAGGATATTCGTGAGGCCGTGGATAACGTCATGAAAATGGTGAACTATCTCAAAAGAATTTACAGCTATAAAAATGGGCACTGTATTAACTTTAAATTTTCAAAAATATATCTTGCTCTTATAGATACAGCAGACTGATAAGCGCTTAATGAAATTTGTTCAACAATTTCGTATGTCTTTATACGAGCCAAACGTTGATCAAGATCATCAGACTCAAGAGAACTCAGAGAACGACACCGACGATGAACAAATGGGTGAATGTATTAATTAAAAAAGAAAACTAATATGTTGACAAATTAAAAGGTCACGTATCTGAAAACCAGTTTAAGACGGACAACACGATGAATTTGCACGGTCCGATAAGCAATTTCTAGATATACTTAGTATGAAACTTTAGTGTATCAATATGAATAAAAATTCTTTTACATTGCTCCTGTATGTTCGCAGCTTTCATTGAGTACTACCTTCAAGGTCATGCTGTCGTAAATAGTAACATATTTTATTGATTTCCTCCCACACAACCCGCTATTAGAGTAGAGAAAATACAGAGACTTAAAGCAACGTCGAATCGAACCACGAGGTGTCGCCAGTGTTTGTTTATGGAAACTTCAAACATTCTGTGTCGTATCGATAGAAACAGAATTTATTTTGAATTAGCTCCGATCGAAGGTGCTAACTACAGAGAAACTACTTATTACTTGATAGTCATGGAAAAGTTGGCAAAGCCACAAATAATTTGTCATATTGAAAAGTCCGTTAACTATTCTCTGTTCGATGCGAAATGGATACCGTGCAGCGCGAAATTTGTGGTTATGGGCTCACGGCCTCGTGGTTCCGGTATCATTCAGATCTACGAGGTGTCCAGTGGCGAATTGAAACTAATCAAAGACATTGAACGTTCAAATGCTATGAAATGCGGAACTTTCAAAGCTTCTAGCCTTCGGGATAGACATTTGGCGACTGGAGATTTTAAGGTACCTTTTCTGTGTAATATGCAAACGTTTATTACACATTTGTTCTGCCATTTATGCATACACGACTTGGACGTTTACTCCAGTTTGTTCCTCTGAAGAAAAATGTATACATTATAGTTACAAAATGTAAACTTACATCGATTTCTTGACTTAGGAAAGTAATAAACGTTGGAACCAGATTTGCGTGTGTTCTCGGCAAATAAAATTAAGAAGAAACTAAATTCAAATAGATCCCTTGATTGTACAGTACCTCGGGAGGAGTATACAAATTTGGAAATCTCGAGGCAATGGCTGAGAAACCCTTTTTTTCCATTATTATTCCCGATAAACAGTTAATCCTCGAGTCGCTGCTGGTCGTAATCGAGGAAACCTTGGTGGTTTAATTCGGTCTAATTAATTAACGTCACTGTCTCTTCCAGGGTAGACTGAACATTTATAATCTTGAGGATCCTTCGATTCCGATATATACGGCGAACGCACATAAAGAAATAATAAACAGCATCGATGGCGTAGCTGGACAGAGCGTGGGTTGTGGAGCTCCGGAATTAGTGACAGGATCACGAGATGGGAGTGTCAAGGTGTGGGATCCAAGACAAAAGGGCAAACCGGTGGCAGTAATGGAGCCAAAGGAGGGTGAAGTGCGTAGAGACTGTTGGACGGTGGCTTTTGGAAATTCCTATAATTCCGAAGAGAGGGTGGTAGCCGCTGGTTACGACAACGGAGATGTCAAAATGTTTGACTTGAGAGCAATGACGCTGAGATGGGAGAGTAATTTGAAAAATGGTGTGTGCTCGTTGGAATTTGATAGAAAAGACATAGCCATGAATAAGTTAGTCGCCACGACATTGGAATCCAAATATTATTTGTTCGATTTGAAGACTCAGCATCCAAAGAAAGGTTTTGCTTACCTGACGGAAAAGGTACGGTAGTTTCTTAGGTTAAGGGAGAAAATAATGTTTCTCTGTGCCGTTCAACACAGTGTATTAGGAAGTTAAATTTTATGGGAATTCTTGTGGTTATGGTTTTAGGCACACAAGTCGACAGTATGGCTGGTACGACACTTACCGCAAAACCGAGAGATATTCATGACCTGCGGCGGTGGAGGTTCTTTGTGTCTTTGGAAATAGTATGAATCCTCTACTATCCTTTAATGAAGAATAATTTTCTGTATTCTAATTTTTTTTTGTGATCACAGCAATTACCCTGAAAGAAGAAAGCAAACTGATGCTGATGGTCTGGAGCATGGTGTCGTGGGGAGTGTCAGTCTCCTTCAAAATAGTACCTTATCTTCTCAGCCGGTTAGTTCCTTAGACTGGAGTCCTGACAAGCAAGGATTGGCAGTGTGCACGGCATTCGATCAGTGTCTTCGTGTAATAATTACAACAAAGCTTAATACAATTTAAAGATATGTAAAATGGAAGCGTACATAGTGATGTATACTATATTGCCTCAATTGTAATATAATAATTTAAAAGGCACGCATATCTTGTATGTATTAAAAACTAAGCCTACCTATAAAATCTTTACATCATTTCTAAGTAATTCGTTAAATGTCTAACCTATATTGTTCCTACATCAGATAGCTACACGGATAAGAATTTCAAAAGCAGCCTTGTGGTCAAGTTCTGCAAAATCTATCCCTAGAAGAATTTTCACCTATTGGATAAATTGAGGAAGTAACGACGTACGTCGAAGAGAGCACTGCAGTTGCGGCCTATCGATTTTAAAAAGCTTGTAGTTATGCAACGAATGGCGGCAGATAAAAGCGAATTATATGTCATTGGGGCAATCTATTTAGGATCAGCCTCTTATTAAGTGGCGGCCATCTTGCCGTTACGCAACCGAATGCGGCAGCCATCTTGTTCGCTCTTGTCTCTGGCAGTCCACGCGAGTATATTGTGCATATAGCCACGGCTTGCATTCAGCCGTACAAGGTCACGAATGCCGCGAGTTTAATTACATAAATTAGCCGTTCGCCTCCCGCTTTTCTGCCTCCACTATACGTTGCCACCACACTATACTGCACTACATTATTATATTGCACTACATTGCGCTACCTCTCTTCTTCTCTTCTGCCTCCTCTGTCGCTCTCATCCCCACTGGGACACCACGAGCCACGCAGCGTGTGCACTTGGATATCGATGGAGTCATCGCAAACACGTACTGGACTGTTAATAGCTCCTAGATACTTTATAAGCTGAGAATGCAATCTTCGCTAAAATGGCATCTTTGGCGTTACGTTATTAGGATCTGAAGCACGGTCACATTTATTAATTCGCACACCCTATTAAAAGAATACTTGCTGCCGCAACCTCTTGAGAATCTCAAAGAAGAAAGGAACGCCGCACATTGTGTAGAATTAACGTTAACAGCTAGAGGTTAAATAAATTAATGATGATTTATGATCCTTTCTCCTGATGAATTATCATCTATAAAAAGGCTTCTTCAAAACGTCAAACAGTATGGGATTAAACGGATATGCTAACAGATGAAAACAAATATCCCTTAGAACTGGAAGTTCTCTATTGATCTTTCAAGATAATTCAGTATCTTCTTGCTAACCCTGACATCTAGCGGATCGATACCAAAAACATTTTTTTTAAATATGTTCATACAGTCGCTTAGGGTTAACCTTGTGTTTCTACAGGCTCCAATAACTTTTAAATTAGGTATCTCGGTGATGCCGGAGTTAGACTTTTCACCCGGTAAGGTGGATAGGTAGGACACGGTGGCTTGCAAAGTGAACAACCCGGTTAACGTTCACGTAAATCTCAAAATCCGTATGTCGGCCAGATCGGACTGTCGCGATGCTGGCCGTGTGTGCCTGGCGCCTATTTTCAGGTCGCAGTCGCATTTAGCCGTAAGCTTATAGGTGGTGGAAGAAGGGTTGGTGATCATCCAAAAGATTCACCTAGTAGCCAATTCGACGTGCGCGTAATGTACATCGTGTAAAAATACTTTATTACAGAGTTTATGACTTTTTCACAACGATACAAAAGAATGCCAGTGTACAATGGTCTCGAGAGTTCTATACTACCCTTAGGATAAAATTGGCTTTGGAATGATACTTCATTATTACAATGATCGCTCGAATGATGAATGGCGGAAGCACCATTCACTTTTGACAAGGAAACAGATGAAAATACAAAATTTCGAACAGATGATCGATCAAAGTTCAACCATAAGTTTACGGTTAGAAAAGAAATTCCATTGTCTCGTCGAATCTATTTAAATTCGACTTTTTAACTGTACTTTAAATATAATAAACGACTATGGTCTTCCATGTACAACTACACGTCTTATATCTTCCATACAATGACTAACGATCCACAAACTACAGGACGTTTCATTCGCGTGTCTTCTTCTTATCCTCCTCTCCGTATCTTCCAGGTTGTACCGTTTATTTTCAGGTTGACCTTTAAGTGGCTGAATTCCAGATCTTCAGAAGGCCAGTTTCTTCATGAGAAGGTACATGTGCTGGTCGATCTCAAAGCCATGAAGATTGTTGGCGTCTCCCTGCAACCTCATAAGCAGCCCTCCGAACGAGACGTAGG
Organism: Cephus cinctus; assembly: GCF_000341935.2. Taxonomy (NCBI): domain Eukaryota; kingdom Metazoa; phylum Arthropoda; class Insecta; order Hymenoptera; family Cephidae; genus Cephus; species Cephus cinctus. Next base: position 395,749 of record NW_014332862.1, read on the forward strand.
CGGATCTGAAAAAGAAGGGTGATACAAATTTAGACACTTCCAGTAGACACGGATCCCGACCCCTCAATATCCCATTTCAGTATACAAGAACATTAGATAATTCTTAATCATGCAAACAGGAAGAAAAAGGAAAAAAAAAGGAGTACAAGACGTAAGATGCATTTTTCTTTTTACATTGCTCTCATACATATCCGCTAATTTTTCTTTCTGTTCTCGATATCAATAGGAGATCTGCGACCGTCATAATTGCAGTGCCGATAGCGGTCGTGTACACAATAAACCACACAACCAGCTAACCACACTGCCAACACGCCGGTCGCTCAGTGCTTTGCTGATTTCACTGATGCACGACGATAGGTATTTTCCAAAAGTCATTTTTCAACGTGAAATTGAACTCCGCACGTATCCACGACGCCCTGAAATCAGGAGGCGTTATGGAAGAAAACAAAGGACTTAGGGAGTTTCGTTGTAGTACCTGTATACATACATAGTGTAATATACTAGGGTCTCAAGTTGTGTAAGAGGTTGGTAAGACCGTGTCGTGTCTTTGGATTAAGTATTATTTCTCCGAGGTCACAAGCTCATGGATCATCATAGAATTACGACTATTTCTAGTATCCCCCAGTCTTCGACACTTTCGACATCATCCGTATTGGGATCAAACGGAGACATCTAGAGGATCATTTTGCAACCTGTTCAGACCTTAACCTTAAATTAAAGCACGACTTTAATGAGTTCTTGATCGCGTTTGGCTCGACATTTAAACGTGACAGTTGCTCCACTTCCAGGCATATGTTGTCTGAAGTCTCTGTAATACAGTGGTCTTTGTATCATAATAATAAAAGAATGCTTAACGCATTAACGTAAAGCAAGAAAATTTCTGCCTGCTACCTCTTTTCCTACTACAAAAGATTTACTCAAACCGCCCCTGGGTTAAACTACAGTGAATCATGGTTCATCAACAAAAACCCATGTTTGACGTAGCACTCACTGTTATTCTTCTTAGGACCAGTCGGTAAAGCAGATTCCAGACTTTTGTAAGCAATCAAAATAGAGAATAATATTACAAGATAAAATTAAAAAATCAACCCCCCAAGGGTATCTGCCAGTACACTAATTTCCTTAAGACAGAAAGAGCCTAACGATTGAGAATCTCTAAAGCAGCCGTGCGCGAGGTTCGAGACTTTCGAGTGTCCTGCCAGTCAGATTCGACAAGTCGCATTAGAAATGCTCAAAGTGGGCTACACGCATTGCCACAGTCTGCCCCCAGGAGAGAGCGTAGGAGAAGCTAATAGAAAGGTAGAGCAGCAGCGGCAGCAGCACAGAGAGTAGCGATAATAACAACAGCGCAGTAAACAAGAATAAGTATATAAGCATAAAGTGAGTCAAGAGGCCCTGGGCCTTGAATCCTATCTGACTCTTCGATCAGTAGAGAATTGTAACGACAGTAGATGAGACGATCGACGTAAGAAGGGTCTTGGTGGTAGAACAAAGGAATAAAAAATCGACTTAGGTTAGGTTAGCAAGCCAGTGCTGAGCAGCAAAACCCAGTGCTGCCGTGCAATTTTTTGTTCGACCACCAATTATTATCATAACCTAGAAAAGCTTTGAACATGAAAAAAAGAAAGAAAGACCCTCCCTTACGTAACCTATGGATCGGTGAAGGCGAAATGGATTGAAATGAAATGATCGAAGAATGGTAGTATGGTATTTATTATCGATACAAAATGTCTCGTTGATATTCGTAAAATAAAAATATCGATGTCGTGTCCTTCCGTTTTTTTCACTTAGCCACGTGACAGACGCAGGAGGCAATGTGGAGAGAGAAGAGGCGAAGATCCGTTGATTCTAATCCGGAGCTGGTCTACGTAGTGGGTTTTACGATCTACAATGTGTCCATTCTTATACTGTGGGAGAAAGATGGCGGTCGATACGAGATACACACGCAGGTAACAGGTTCGGAATTTCGTTGCGGAATAATGGCCGCGAGAGAGATCGTACCTTAGGCTGGTCGTGCGAGTGCGAGAGAGCCATAGCGATATGGATATACAAGGAGGAAAGAGAAAGAGAGAACGAGAATTACTTATGCCAACTTCCCTACTATTATTACAATACTATTACATTATTGCCACGATCGACTATCATTAATACTACTATTGCTACCATAGAAAAACGTAGTTGACGAATTTCAGTCGAAGTATTGATAGATCAATGCTCTTGGACGGAAAAAAGAAAAATAACTCACTCGGTTATACGGGCCATTATGCTAATGGCTGACGCCTCGGGCGAAAGGTTGACGTTTGACGTATTCGAAGGTGCGCAATAGGAAGGGAACAAGTCTATTTTAAAACGTAATCAAATTTTCCGCTTTCCTAACATAGAACACGCGGCCTCCTTCTATCGGAAGCACTGTCGGACGTAGATTTTAAGTAATTTCGAGTGACGTCATCGACGCGTAATATTTCATCTAGAAAAATACAAATTACAACAGAAATATAAAGAGAAGATAGGCTGTCTTCGTCAGGAAGGAAAATTGACGTAACGCACGTGTACGTAGCTACGCAGTAAACAATTGACGCATGCGTGAAAGGCACAGAGCGCGGGAAATACGAAAATTCTTCTCGGGCATAATGGTGTGCACACTTATACTTGGTCTCAAAGTTGAATATGGTTGACGTGTTGCAAAAACTCTTCAAAGCTCCTCGGCCTGTTTGCTTTCCTGCGCTATGAATATTCGCCTTTAAATTACAAGGTGGGTCGTCTAGCCGATATATATATATACATACAATGACATACACGTATTCCATAGAGGCGTTATACCAGCAGAAGCCAGCAGAAGCGTCATGCTCGTTAAGATGATCTTGCTAATTCAAAAGCTGATGTTACACGAAGGCATTCGTCTGTCAGTCCCGTCGAGCCTGCATTGCCAGGATATGAGAGAGGAGTAGACTATAGGTAGCAGTGTATGATCTGGTAGAAAATAATTTTCAGAACACACGTAAGCGAGGTGGAGAATACACAGTTAGACATAGCAGTACGTGCATAGAAGTTGTCTCCGGGAATTAAAAAAAATAATGATGCTTACTAGACATGATTTATAATAATTGTTAAAATGTTAAAGATGAAAAATGAATTATACCGAGTCTTGACAACAGGTAATCATCCATGGAGTGACAACGATTTATTGCAAATTCATTTGAACCAACGTGGGTGCAGGTACGGGTTTACAGAGTGCATTGAAACGAGTGCGAGGCATTAGAGAGTAAAGAGGAGAAAGAGAGAGAGAGAGAGAGAGAGAGAGAGAGGCCGAGGTAGAGATAACAAGAATGGTTAACAATGCCGTAAGGAGAAAATAGTCGTCGCTACGTCTCCAAGGAAGGAAATGGCCTTTGAGCGTCGTACGAGTGGAAAAGAGATACAGAATTGGCTGATTTGAACGCGCGTCCACGTGACGAAACAATTAGACAAACGTCACGTGATGCCAAGATAAAATTCAGAAACAAGAGGAAAAACAATTAGGAGATTATGTAGCGCACGAGAGAATTTACATGTCTACGCGTTTAAGTGAATGTTATTTGAAAAGAGCTCGTGAAATCATAACAGATCGATGTTTTTAGTACGGGACGACAGCGTCGTTTGTTCTTGGTACTACCTGGACTTAGTACGTTAATGACACGCAAGAGGGACGACACGGTATGTACTACGATTATTTGTGGCGCTGATGAACGTGACCTTTTATCCAGAGAATATTCACTCACGAATTTATAAGCAAGTAGTTAGAATTGCGTTGTTGGTCATGCAGGCAATTATATGTCAATATGCTTTTGAAAGTACTTCTCAAAATGTTTAGGGAGGACATGCACGTGCACCGTCGCCGGGTCTAGTGTCATTGGTTTCTGGCGAAGGAAACAGAAGACGAGGTGTCTGTTGTTTTCCAGGAAGATTGTTGCTATATGATCTAAAATTTATTCTTCTCTCTCTCTCTCTCTCTCGATTTAAGAAAATCTCGAAAGGGAAAGAAGCAAAGGAAACAAATGAAGTCACTAGTAAGCCGCGAAGACGCAATGGTGACAGTGACAGAAGAGATGTCGTACCAGATAGTGCATTTACAGTATTCAGGGCCCGTGTAAACGCGCATCTGGCACGAGCCCCAACTGCCCACTTTTTCAATAATCTTAACTTGCAAATAGAATTTACGAATCGGCATCGGTACTGGCACGTTATACGAGTTTTCGTCGCTGGGAACGAACACGGGGTCTTCTATTATGGCTGCACGTAGGTTTTTATTCGACTCGTTCTGCGTGTTGACGACGAAGACACGAATGGTAGAAAAAAGTGCTTGGCGATTTGCAACGAGCGACAGTGTGGCAGACTTAGGTTAGTTCTTCGACACGACGTCGGATATCGATCGACTTTTTCCTTGCTTGAAATATTCTTCCGCTCTCTTGAGAATCGACCTTGTAGAATTACTGCAAGACGTTGCATACGAGTTATAATTTACATGAAACGCGTCACGTACAGTTACCGACCGCGATCGCGACACATCGCAAAGGCTACATAGAGGCAGGACCAGCGATCAGCTGTTTCATTCGGGTAGTCTACCCGACGAAAAAGTCGAACAGCTGATTGGAACCTTCGCGGTGAATCATGTTAGGCCGCGGCACGTGAACCGTCATTTTTACCCGAATCGCGCCGATTTAAATTTGAAAAATAACGGTTTTACGACTTGAGGGCTCGGTAGTACCTTCGGTATGCTCCGCTATATATAGTTATACGACCGACTAGCGTACGCGAGACAGAGATATAATGAGACAAGTATAACGTCAGCTGACTTTCTTTAGACATCACGGAGCTATGCGAATCCATACGATCCAGATATCCCGCGATCGAAATTGATATACGAGAGTAGCCTCAAGGCGACGCCCTAATAATAGCGGGCAGAGCGTCTTCCTGGTGCAGTAGATCGCCAAGTAAGCCGACACAGGTCACGAAGCGCGTATCGCGACGTAGATTTATTCCCGAGACAAACGGTCCTTCCTCTATCTATTCGGTAAGCCCGTCCTCGTTGACGACGAGGGAACGCGAGGGTAGCGCGTGGAAACGCAACTGCTCGTGGCGCGCGTCAGCTTCCCACTGAGGAGAGAGGAGACGACGGCGACTCTGGCAGCGTGAAAACAGACGTTTCTCTGCTAGCGTGAGACGTCGGTGCGCATGCGCGTGCGCTTAGCCTCTCGCGTACCTTCGTTTCGACTTTGGACGCGGAATCGACGAAATTCTTGAAACCCGATCGACGATCGTTGTATACTACGGAAAAAAAAAACAATAAGACACGACGATTACGCGCAGTAAGAGTTCTCAGTGTGACTTTTCGCTTCGCACTTTTGTACTTCTTGACGAAATACCGCAGCACACGGGTACCCAGCCACCCCTCGGGAATGGCTCGTTCTACTATAGTGGTCAGCTGTATCGAGGCGCGTTTTAACGCAAGCGAAATCAAGCAGTAACGCGTATAAGTAATAGACGAGTAATTTTCGAGCGACAACGGAGGAGGGACACGGCGTCGACGCGGCTAGACGTAAACTGTATTTGAGCTCGGTGAGCGGTCAACTGCCGATCCGTCGGGTCCGTGTGTTCCCGAATACTCGATGCGACTACCGACTGAATCTAGGAACTGATTGAACGCGAGTTCTCGCACCGATGACTATTACACAATCTTGCGCGGGTCCCAGCAGGCGGCCAAGCGCACCAGACGACGATACCGGGAGGACTAAACGCAGCAGCGGCTACCGCTAGCGGCCAGTTCCGAGAGTTTATCCGTGTGCTCGCGGCGGATTCAGCGCTTCGGCTGAGGGGATAGAAGTATTACACAACTTGGCCGGAACGTCGTGCCAAGCGCCCGAGCTGTGTACTAGAGAGACTGAGCTAGGCCAGCCAAGCCAACAAAGTCAGCCAGTCCGCCCAGCTAGTCTACCAAGCCAGTTCAACACCAGCCCAGCTTAGACACAAACCCCTCCTCTCTTGCCATTGGCGTGCTTGGCCTATCCGCTTCTCCTCGCTGCCACTCGCTATACAGTCTCGGACGACGGAGACGTCGGCTACTCGGCTGCTAGATGAAACGCACACGACGCGGGGACGCTCACGACGACGCTTGCGGAATTACGCGTTTCTCGGACGCTACACGAGTTTCTCAACGAAAATAACACTGGTTGCGTAACTGGCCACGTAAACCTGTGCACGAAGATCGATGCTAAAGTCACTCGCTTTACGCTTTGGACATTTTCACTTCCCATTGTGTCTCGTACCATTGCGTCCCGTATTATTAGTTTTCGCCGTAGAGGCGGAGAAGACGCGGCTCAACGTGATTTTATATTGTTTCCAATAGATATATATTTTTTTTTTTTAACAAAAATCCAAAGTACTCTTCGAGGAAGGGATTTTGATTTCCTGCACGAAACGGGGCCCTTTTTATTTTCGTTTCGATGGAATACTCATCCCTTCCGCGCTTCGTAACTTTGATTCGTATTTTTTATTTCTTTCGAGACTGGTCCGATATAATATCCTGTGGGGTCTTTAAAGTGGCACATTAATGTATAACGATACGGTTCATTTATGGGAAATTTTTAATGTAAGGCTACTAGCTGCATTCCGATTATGGCATATGTGGTCATGCAGTACTGAAACTGTATATAAATATTGATTTTCATACGAGGGCTGCTCTGTTTTTCACGGGCTCGAAGAGATAAGAATCGTCACGAGCTTTCACGACCAAAGTACACAACACCCAAAATCATTACGAATCTAATATTCGCGACAGTTATTTAAACGAATGAAAATCGTAGATTATCTTGAAAAATGAAAAAAAAAAAAAAATACATCGGAGTTATTCAATCGAGTGTTATATGCCGTAGGATACAGAAATAAGTACGACAAAATTGCATGAAGAGAAAAAATATCACAAGGGGAAAAAACGCCTATACATTTTCAAACGAATTCAATGCATCTCAAAAGCTGCTTCATATCCTAATCACAAGGTGCAGGGAACCTTACGGATATACTTAAGAAAAATAATCACAGAATCACAATCGAACGACCAGCTTAGTTACGGGAGCATCTTTCACAAAATGCATTTATCTCGTTGCAATATCCTTTTCATTGATCCAAATTCGTAAGAAAAAAAAAATACTGTACCAAGACGTACAGATGCATTGGTAACGATCGTTAGTGCCAGAGAGAGGAGAACGGAAGGGGGGGGGGGGGGCAA
>NW_014332862.1:403062-407869 GCF_000341935.2 Cephus cinctus
GGGGGGGGGGGGGGGGTACCAAGAGGAGGAGAGGGAGGTCCTCTCCGAATTCTAGAGCGTCGACGAAATGAGATGAAATCAGCGAGAGACAAGAGGAGAAAGAGTCCAAGGGGGGGCGAAAGAAACATTTCAAGAGGCTATTTGGCCAGCCTCCCCTGCCAGGTAGATCAACCCTGGACCGTTTTAATCTTAGAACAGTATCTTCCACCACTAGAATCACAGTACCGTCACCGTCATCCGCCACTGTCACTGTACCACTGGGCACCAATACTGTTACCGGCACCATCATCGTCATCGCGCCCTGGTACAGAACAAGAGGAAGAAGAAGAAGAAGAAGAAAAAGGAAGGAAAGAGACACGTTTAAATTGCTCTCTCGCTGCTCAACTAACAATAAGTTTCGGGCATGAGTTCACGTTCGAAAGAACGAAACACCCGTGGGTAAGAAGGAAACTACGTTTTTACTGGGTTGTTGTCCGTGCTAATGCCGCCGCAGGGGAAGCAGGGGGTCTCCTCTGCTAGCACAAATTTCGCCCCACCTTCGACACACGCGAAGCACAGACGAGAAACGCAATCATGGCCGACCCGTATACGAGAGGATTACGTAACGTCGTTACGTGGGTATATGCTCCTTGTTCTATCGTAGCGAACAGTCCGGCACTGTCCTGGGTATCGGATAGCGAGGAGGGTCTTGCGGAGAAAATGCACGGAATGCATTCAATCTGCGTTTGAAATTTACGGATCGATAGGCAAATTCAAATTAAATGGTTACGCAATGTGCTCCGTTGCTTCCTTTACATGGTTTCGATAATTTTATAGAATTAGTCTTCCAGAAACACCTGTTGGTAACTTTATGTGTTTCTCGTGTGGGAATCAGGATGTTCTCTACTTACACGGACTGGAGCCATACGTGATTCTTGACGAAGTGTGGCACCTAGTAGAGTAGACCGCTTAGCGTCGGACATTCTTGAACGCTACTATCCACTTGAGTTAGTCACTGTGAGAAACGGTTAAAATTAAAGTTTTATTTTTATTTTCACCGTTCACAATTTCTCGTCTCGTAACGCGTACCGAGGAAGAAAATTTAAAAAAAATTGTACCGTCGAAGAATCCAAGATTTACGGGCGAGTCGGACGAGTGACAACGACGAGGGTCGAGGGTTAAAGGTTAAGAAAAATGTATCTAGGAGCAGCCGTAGCCAGGTCGTCCTGCTCCAAGAAATGGCAGACAAGGGTTTAGCTGGATTCCGGACTGTTTCCTCAGTGGTGATCCTGCCCTGCCCCCTCCACAGCGCCCACCTCCCATTCCAGTGTACCAGTCGAGAAGCGTGCCAGGGGGATGTAGTGACGTCAGAGCGAGCACCCCCCGCCCCCTCCGCGACGACCTAGCCAACCCCTAGTCGCTTCTCCCGGAAATCGACGATAGGGGAGAGAAAGGCTACCTACCCACCTAGCCATCCGCCTACGTATCTAGAACCTAGCAGCGACCTATCTAGACCATCATCCAGTCGATACAGGTGAAACGGCTGTTCCGGGATCTCGAATTTCCAGGCAGACCTGTGGTCCATTGTTGTCAAGCGTTCCGAACGGTCCAAGACCACGAGGAATTACGTTACCGAAGATCATTATAGACACGAGCGAAAATTCCAATAGATTGCTCCTTAAGAAATCCACTAGGAGTTACTTTACCTGGCTACGTGTACTTAACGGAAGGTCGAAATAGACTGAATAGAAATGCCGATTTCTATATACGTGCTCCAATAGAACACACGATGTACGTGGAGGTTGCACTGTGACCTTCGGGAAGTTGAAGTAGGTGCAGGAGGGTTGGCGGGGTGGATCCGGGTAGAAATTCAAGAGAGCTTGGAGCGAGGTTGACCCAGAGTGCGCTTTCATCAAGTAACAAGGAGTGTAAAGGGTAGCGAGTAAGTCCTCGAGGGACAATGGGAAAAAAGCAATTAAGGTTACAACGCTAAAACCGATCGATTGGAATAATCGAAAAAAGACAAAACTGGCTCAGCGTCAACATTCGAATGCCCAAAGTCGTTCCTGGGATCAAAAAGAAAGTAAAGACTAATTAGCACGCAATCATTGAGCACTTGATAGCACATTAACGACTCCAGGGCCGCGTTGAATTTCATTGAGAACAAAGAAGATCTCCAGGTCAGTGGTTAAGGCTCATAGCAGGGTGCAGTTCCGGCTGATGACGTCAGGGGTTGACCCAATTGCGCCTAGGGTAAGCATCCCTGACCTTTTCCCCGGGGAAAATCGGACAGTCAGGTCGTGGGTGACGCTGAGCGAGCGAGAGCCAGAGGAGCCAATCCAACCATCAGGATGCTGGGCTCTCTGGTCCGGGAGGCATTAGGTTGGTAGGTAGGTAGGCTGCTGCTACTCTGGGTTTAGTATAGGTGGGGCACGACCGACCACCAGGTGAGGTGTACAGAGGATACAGCGAAACTAGGTCACCCCTGGGAGAGGGAGTGGGAACCTGGCTCGAGTCCGGGAACTCGGGAAGCAGTATGAGCCCCTTTCGAAATTCATCCACGCTCAATTTATATATATATATATATATATATATGCCTACCTAGATACGTCATATACGTGTATATATGCACATGGGTGACCTTTTCACGAAAATTTACATATATCCATACATATACCTATATTCCATCCTCCAACATAGTCGCTGCTGAACGGAACGAGATTGCGAGGAGTAAAAAAAAGGTCGAAAAATCCATATCGAACGGAAGCGAGGGGATAGATCGGATTAGCGGTGAATTCGAAATCATCCCCTCCCCTTCCTCTCTACGTGCCCTTCCCCTCTAACCAACAAACTTTCTTCCGCTTGTAGTCTCCAGTAAACATACCGTTCGATCTCCACCCTGGGACACGTCCAGGCAATGAGGAGCTCGGATCATTAGGTGCTATTCCAAAGAGAGAGTCGTATTCCGAGTGCTTAAGGATTTTGATAATTAGCTGTGCCTCGGTAACGATAGAGTTCATTAAGGTGGATTCCTACTGAGCTTTGAATCTTCCGATAGCAAGAGACACGTATTTGTGCATCGTCATGTCTCCGATGCACGTGGCAGCTATGCGAAGCTAAGGTTGCGGGTCACGCGAGAAGTCACGCTCGAGCGACGAGGGGCGTCGCGACGTTTCGCGAAGGCGTAAATAATTTAAGGAGGTGGGGCAAGTGAGAGAGAAGAAGTGAATAGGGGAAGAAGAGAGAGAGAGAGAGAGAGAGAGAGAGAGAGAGAGAGAGAGAGAGAGAGAGAGAGAGAGAGAGGGGAGGGAGGGGATAGGGAAGAAAGGAAGGAAGGAAGGAAGGAAGGAAGGAAGGAAGGGAGAAGAAAGACATCGTTTGATTACATACGCAAGTAGTAGAGAGTGAAGGCGACTTCACAAGGAAACGATATAATCGCAGCTCGATAATAATTCGTGACTCGTTACGTGAGCTCGGTCAGATTGTTTTCGCGTGACGTGTAGCATTCGATACGTGTATACCGTACAGGCCTGACATCATCCGTCGCTCAACGTGGACCAAGAGACAGTCTTTAGAAGAATAACATTCCCAAGTCAATATACGCATTCGTTGTATACAACGTGTCGCGAGTCGTTACGATAATCTCGATGGAGAAACAGTTCGAGTTTTCATCGTTTGGGAGAAAATAACTTGTTTTTGGCGAACAAATTTTAATGACAAACATTTTTTTATTTTGGTACGCACCCACAAACGCATTCTGATTCTGTACTCCGGCAAAAGAGACTTTCGGGAATGGAATATATAGTGCTCTCTCTCTCTCTCTCTCTCTTTCTCTGAGCATGGCCCTGAACCAATATCAGCTAATGCGTACCAACGCGAACGCTATACAAGGGACCCCCTTTTATTCGTACGCTGGCAGCGCTGTTCCACCCACGAAAGAATTGCGCACTCGTTTTACGTGGGTCCGTACACGGTTCCTCGGGCTATTATAAACGGTGAGAGGCACGCAAAGTGTGACTCCGCGTATTCCGACGTATTTCGTTTGCTGGCTACGCTACTTTATATCACCTGTGATTTGAGAAGGCGTACAAAGAAAAGTGAGTCTCGCAAGATGCATAGGGACAAAGAAATGAGAAGTGAAAAATTAAGAGGAAGGAAGGAAGTAGAGAAAAGAAAAGAAAAATATATAGAGGGGAGACGCGCGCGGCTGCAGGCTAAAACGGATCAGCTGTTAGTGAACGTGCATTGCGTAAGGCAGTTACGTGATGCAGAGCGCGTTATTAACTTCCTTCTGGGTGGCACTCGTCTTTACGTATATATATACATTTTTAACCATGTACACGTCTAACGTAACATACGCGAAGCTTCTAAGTACAAGGCTACCTCACGTGTCTCGCAGAACAGTGCCGTGCCTGGGTCAAAACGTGCCCCGCGCCATTGCACGAATGCAAACAAGTCTTCTCATACATATTTCTTCCTCCTTCGTGTCTCTTCGGCTAGACGGAAGACTTCTAAGCGCTCCTATAATATTACAGGAAATCACATATACAGAAGGTGGTAGACACGAGTCGCGGCAAAGTACATAATAATATTCGAGTAGCGTAAATTTCGTGGATCATTTTTTCCGTTATACGTTTCATAGAGGATGGAGCGGGTGAAGGAAATGGAAAGAGGAATAGAATAGAAGGGGGATGAGGATATTTTGCAAAAAGCTGCCAAAAATTCATGCTGCAATTTTCCGCTCGGTCTTACGTAATCCAACGAGCCTTAACGCTAGCTAATCCAATGCGACGCAATGAATTTTTTCTCCCTCCCCCCCCCCACCCCC
>NW_014332862.1:408057-413420 GCF_000341935.2 Cephus cinctus
CCCCCCACCCCCTGCGGAATAGGAAATTCCCTCAACGCCCCTCCCCCCTCTTTCTCTTCAATCCCCTCGCCGCTATTCCTCACCGATACTCTTGTCGCAAACACGACGCACTGACGTGGCGTTAAATTTTCCGCCGCAACCGCGTGATACTTACGGCTGCCGCGAGAGTCGCGTTGCAGAGACGTTTCGAGTGAATCGAACGAATCGTTCGGCATTCTCTGCCCTCATCGTCCGACGAAAAAACGTCGAGGGGAGGAATACAGGAAGAAAAGATGAAGAGACAATGACAAGAAGACGACAGAATAGATGAACAAGGACAGAGTCGTTGACGATGATCGTGATGATGACTGACGTCGATGAGTGCCAACGGTAGGAAGGAGAGATTGCATAATTTAATGTATAATATGTATATATGTATATAAGTATATGTATATAACGATAAGAGTGAATCATAAGTCGACTGCATGGCCGGTCGGGTCCGTCTGTTTCGAAGTCGTTGAATTTGAGCGTGCTTGTTGAAACTTGTTTTTCACCGTTTCCATGGCGACGCGCATTGAGGGGAGTAAGTTGTTATCGGGCCTCGGCAGGTTGGGAAATTAATAAAGCAGCAATACGCAACGGCTATTCGCTAATGGCGACTATTCTTTGTGATAACTGAAGATACGCGAGAGGAAAATACCAGTGGTTGTGTGTGTGATGTCTGCTGAAAGTTATTTGTCGAAATTAATATACGTATTTTTGGACATAAACTTTTTGCGCCAAAATATCATTTCTTACGATACGATGTGATTCTATTGTCGACACGTTATTCTATACGAGGATAGGTATTTTCGGAGAGTATTAATATATTTTAAAAATGTTCATTGATATGCTCGATTGACTCCAAGCCATTGACAGGTGCGCGTGACAGAAGTTGACAATGAAAGTTGAATCATTAAAAATCGTATATTGCGTAACGATTAAAAACTGAGTTTCTAATTACAAAACAGATGCGTGTAAGTACGCTCACTACACTTGTACGAGCTGTTTGATTTCATTCGAATGAAAAGTATCCTCGATGACGTAGGAATTCGATATTTATACGTCATTACCCATTACGCAATCGCGATATCGCGTCAAGCGCGTGTGATTAGGAAGTAAAAAAAATCCGAATAAAAATTACCGAAAACTGAAAAATTCTTAATAAACATAAAAATTTCAATTTCATCCCTAACAGCGACCCTCAGCGTCCCTCCGACCCGTGAAGGAGGCTTCTTGTCAAAGATCGAGATCAGCTGACCGAGCAGACGTCGGCGTCAGCTGATTTTGACAGCCGCAGCGACCTTGTGCGCGTCCTTGCGGCACGTGCCACCGACCAATCCGGTCATCCGGCACGCAGCCATCTCGACCAATGAGAATGCAGTGAGACGCACAGTGCGTTAACAACCGAAATTACCGGAGCAGCAACAAGCCAAACACACGCGACCAGCACACCACCACTGGTACAAAACAAAATGATTTTTTTCTCGTCCTTATCCGTGACCTCTCCAATGTCGAGAGCCACTCCAAGTACCTCGTTGACCTCCCTTTCGAGGGCACCTAGTTCGGCTACGTGTACGTTGTAAAACAGCTGATTCAAGGCGCATGGAAAATATACGTACTGCCTATAGGTCTACACTGACTCCACATACCTATATGTATATATACATATACATGCCAACAAAAGATATTACGAAAAAAATACCAAAAATTCATTCCCAATAAGAGTTTTCAAAATTAATCACAGTCAATGATCCATCTAAGGATCCTGCTACGTAAGCGAGCTTGTTATCAAGCAGATATCACTGTACAGTGATATAACTGATAACGACACCAAATGGATCCTCGTATTGGATAACCCTTGATATATCAGTGACGTACAGAGACACAAACATAGTATACCTGGCATATGTAATATTTTGACGTTTCGAGCGCAGGGATCAAGCTGGACTACATGCACATAGATTCTATGTGTTCCAGAGTTTACACTGGGCTAGATGAGTAGGCAGCGTGTTGGCTATATTCACCCCCAAGTGACTCGCGCAACCCCGATCAATAATTCATTTCCCAGCTGTCACGCTTCCCCAGCAATGCTACTACCTACCACCACCGACGCCATTATCACCCCCCTATTGCCACCTCCACTATCAGTATCACTAGGACCAGCACTACCCCACCGTCATCATCGGACACACTGACAGCGTCATGAACGCACACAGGCGCTTACTCAATTCCCACTTGTCCTTCTTCCTCGTCCTGTCACGGTCACCTTCAACCTTCAACCTTTTCAATCTGCCCTACCCAATCCAACACGCAGTGACGGCACGAGTGACCGATAAGGATGGCAAAAGGAATGCCGCATCCCTCAGGGTTACGTTCCAGCCTTAATTACTAAGCTACGGATTATTTTCGTTATTTAAAATTGTTTTTTTTTTTAATAACGTGGGACTCGACTCCTCGTAAGATTTGGCTTTCTCTCGCTGCGTTCCTTTGAAAAATAAAGGGAAACGGTTAATCGTGCCTTATGGTATCGGAGAATGATTTTCTTGTTTCTCTATGTTCGTCAATCTTGACTATGGTTATGTTCGTCATCTCTTGCTCTGGTTAGTCTCGTGAAAATCCAAGTGCGTCGCCAACGCCCCCAGAAAACTGAGATACCACCAGCTGTGTTCACGCGCTTCTTTACCTACCGAGTGAACGCAGAGTGGCTCCCTGTTCTCCGAGTGCACTTTTGGTTTCCCACCAACAGCTTTTCTTATCGACAGAGAGTAAAGATCCCTTCCCTCGGCTGCTGGACATTTTTTTCTGACAAATTTTCATTCGCTTGACCAAACGAGTCCACGCGTGTTATCTGCAAGAGCCAGGCAAGGCTCATCTTGCTCGATCGATTCGGCTTCAGGACGGATTCAGCTTCCAGCTGGTATGGATAGACAAGTTTTTATAATTTTTACTTCGTCGACCTTCATCAATGTCATCTTGAGTCTTCATCCTGGACCTTTTTACTCATCTCACGTCTCAAATCCTCTTGCACTGGATACGTCATTACGTACGGTTTGGAAGGTTACTTTGTATTCCTACAGTGACTCGGAGTCTGTCGTACCGGATGGGACGGTGGGCTATCAAGGTCGACCTACTCGGCAGTACGTATCCAGACGAATCTTCCGAAGTGACTTTGTGGACCAGTACAAGGACGAAGTTTTCAGTGAGGACTTTCACTGAGATATCAAAAGTATAAACGAGGTTTTTTAAGGCCTATGTATCAAGGCTTTAAACGTATTGTGACTGAAGTCACTTCTTCGAGCCTCCGTCGACGGAGACGATTTCTACGTTTTGGGAAATAACGACTTGTGTCCCTTCCTCGTCCGGCCAGGAAGAGGAAAGAGGGTTCTTGTCACTCCGAGTAGACCCTGACGTGGCAGGAGACAGTCCATTTTCAACTGTGACGTAACAATAGACTTCACAGGGTTCGTCCTCACGAAAATTCATACACGAAATAAAGGCAAATTCAATTTTCAGGATTTCAGCATCCCTCGTGAAATTCACGGCTTCTCGTAGAAACAAGTCAAAGTATGAACGTCGGCCGAGATGTTAAATTACGAAATTCTTATCAATAATCGAAATCGACGGTAACTCGCTCTACAGACTTATTCTACTGAAACGTGATCATGAAATAAATTGAATTTCTATCTACCCAATGTAGCGGCTCTTTATGCTTGTTTTATATTAATGCTTCGTGATAGAAGTGCTGCCATCTCTCAATACAAAGGCAAACAACGTAGCACGGCCAATGCGTGAACCTTATCTGCGAAAGGGGTTGAGCGACTCAATAAAAATTGATCGTAAATAATATAAAAAAGGATTCAAAACGCAATTACCCACATTTATTATCTCATTGACAATCCCGACAGCCCTTCTCACTGTAATCTGAAGCCTTGACAGCCTTCGATAACGTTGGTTCGATAGACTATCGATACTTCCAATTGTATCATGTGAAAAATATACGGGCTCAGAAAATATAAAAAATCCGCCAAGTACCCAACAAACAGTACAGCTTTTATTAGAGGGGGGAAAGAAAAACTTGTTTTCCAAATCAATAAGTTTATCGCAAGAAGTACCAAGTCCTTCTTTTAATTATGCAAAGGCTTAAGGCCAGACCAAGGAGAGGGACGTGAAACTTCACGATGGGGTCTGCGCACAGCAATTTCCCAACGAGATCGATACTTTCTGTGTTCGTGAATTTCCCAAAGATCATGTATCCAAAAATTTACCCATCCCCCCTACCTCGATCATTTTTTTTTTTGCGAAACCAACGATCTAGCATATCTGGTATTTTCCTTCTTTTTTTTCATTTCTACAATTTTTAGTAGCCTCGACCGCCTCTGGTCCAACCACTCTTCCTTCTTGCGCCTTCGCTTCTCATATTTCCTTCGTTCTTTTTTGTTCCACCTCAATTCACGGCTCCATCACGTTTCTTTCTCTTCGTTGTTCTATACGTCTTTCTACTTTTTCTTCTAGCGGTTGGACCTTACCAGCGTAATACACGAGAAAGAGAGAGAGAGAGAGAGAGAGAGAGAGAGAAGACGAGAATGAAATCGCCTCCATTTCGCTCGAGCATAAATAAATCTTTCCCGAGGTTCCGGCAAGTTTTATTGCCTCCAATTGGCAGAAAAGACATTTTTACCCGACCCGAGTAAATTCGAGAATTCCGCGAATGCGAACCCGGCCGAGCAGCATTTTCATCGTGGAATGCATCGACGGAAATCGTTAAGTTAATTGATCGAGCGTAACAAAAAAAAGAAGACGGCGCCTTAACCGTAGATAAGAGGAGCCATCGAGAGAGCAATACAACAAGCAGCGATAAGGAATGAAAACGTTACGAACAGTGCGTCGTCCCATTTACCAGAGGATAACCAAGTTAATTGCGCAAAATAACGAGAAAATTACGCCATAGGAGGAAAAAAATAATAATTTTAACCAAACCTGTGAAATTCATCGTTTGTCAATACCGGAAAAGGGTATTATCGTCAGGAACGGCTACATAAAAACATACACCCGGTGACCAAAGAAAAAATATAAAATTTCGACAAATAATACGTAATACGATTTCCTACTCAACTTTTATACCCACCCCCCCTCTTCGTTTACTCTTTACCGTACTTCCCATAATTTCGTATAATCCAAATACCATGCGATTTTCCATTATCACGTAATCTGCCAGTTATCGCACTCGTCAATACTTATCTTATCCTACAGGCCATGGACGACGATACTTTTTCCATACAGTTTACACGCTTCTCGCAGCTGGAGTATTTCCATAAAGTAAAGCAATACCGCTCCCCCCCCCC
>NW_014332862.1:413693-417399 GCF_000341935.2 Cephus cinctus
AATCCTACCCCATTTTACAAAGAAAACAATCTCATCGGTCGCAGGACGTATGTCCGCCGTCGTTCCTTGAACGACGAGCGTAAAAGTTTTTCGTGAGAACGACGACGAAAGGTCTCTTTCGTCAAGGAAGCGGAGACTTTGATTTCGACAGATCGGATATCCTCGTGTGGAAACGAAACTTCACGAATACATTGAACAACAAGAGGGAACGACAGAGTCCTACGATTCGCCAGTTGCGGACAGAGTGAGAGTGACGCAACACGAGCCACGTATTTACGTGCATGCATAGACAGGTTCGTCACGTATAACACGTGTAGAGCACGTGCACGGCTGTGAGTATTTATGAAAAATACGCAAAAGAAATGTCTCTTGCTCGACGAGGAAAATCGAATAAACATATGTATATAAAAGAAAAGCTAACAATATAGATACAGAGAGAAAGAGAAAATAGATAAAAAAAATAACAAAGACAAAACAACCGAGGACGAATATAGGACAGTCCAATGTAAAATGTCAACTTACAGTCTGCTGCTTGGCTCGTTACTGGCTTCGTCGCCCTCTATTCTGTAGACCTTCCCCGACATCACGTACTCAAAGCTGTCAGCCCTGGAACCACCCTCCTGTTCGATGGCGTTCCAGTCACCTCCGTCCGGATAGCCATCTTCCCTCAGCGTAGTAGCCAAGACCAGACGAAATTTGTCACCTGCAAGTATACAGTTAAGGATGTTGAGAGAGTGAATGAAGAATATGGGTGGTAGAGAGTGAGGAGAGAGAGAGAGACGGATGGAGGGGGCTTGTTTACAGTACTGGCGAGACAAAAGACCGTCGTATCGGTAACGGGGAGGGCCTTAGAAAGGAAATTATTGAGCCACGGGAGAGAGTATCAGAAGTATTGAAAGACGATGCTCGGTATGTCCGGCACTCTTTTGGCAAAGGATCAAGTCAGGCTTTTTCGTTTTCTTTAAGAGAGAGAGAGAGAGAGGGAAAGCAAAGGAGGATGCAGGAATTCGAACGATCCAATAATAGAGGACAGAGAGAGAGAGAGAGAGAGAGAGAGAGAGAGAGAGAGAGAGTGCGGGTAATTTCATCCGGCTGCGCTGGCAGCCACGAGAATCGGCAGAGTTGTTCGTCAAAGAGTGGAAATACATCGATAAGGGTGTAAAGGGAGGGGAGGGGAGGGGCAGTGGTGGCGGATGACGAGGAGGGCTGGCTAAATTGTGCAGTCGCATCGCGCAACGCAGAGTCCAACGTTACGCAACGTCGCCTGCATAGGTGCGCGTGTGTCGCTAGTTGAAATTCTGCGTCAGAGATTCTGAGTCACGTATTCCCTCGAGTTCAAGAATGGACTCTTCCCGCCCACTCTCCACTTTTCTACGTATAGATGTATGGAAGAAAAAAAGAGGGACGTAGGTGCGCCACGTACCACTGAGGATCGCCTATTTCTATATCTACTGAAATCCCTGGTAGCCACCCCCTTCGACCCATCCTTTCGTTTGAAAATTGACGAATTGAACTACCCTCTGTAGAGTGACAGCCGAACTAAAGCGTATACGCCGTTTCGTGCAGAGTTTACACAGCGGCAGGTCCTAGTCCGTATGTATGTGGGCACTCGATCCACGTCGATTGAAACGCACTGTACAGTGCGGGTCAGCGTGTAAAGGTCGTGACGACCTTGACAGGGCGCACCCACGCGACCTCGAAGCTTTAAGGACGCAGTACTGCGTACGAATAATACTCACTGTGAGGTGCCGTTGCGCAAGTAGGTAAAGGGAGACACAGATAGGCGGTGGTCAACCAGCGATGAAGGATCGTTAGTGTTGACAGGTAAGTAGATAGATAAGTTAACTGGTCAGAGTGTCCACTTCGACGAGTCAATGTCACCGGTCGCTATAATAGCTTAGCAGGTCCAGAGGGCTGCGGCAGCAGACTGATGACGCGAGGTCGAGACAGCCCCGTTCTGACTCGAGATCCATGCCGAACTTAACCACGGAGTAGACGCGCGACGCGATCCGGTAAAGACGAATAAATAATTATGAAACTGAAAGTAAAACCGTATAAACCAGTTGCGAGCGGTGAGAATGCGCGTCTTCCGCGGTGGCACGACTCGAGGTTCCAGGAGCGTCGTCGAGTACTGTTCCAGTCTGTGCTGCTCCGAGGGTGTCACGGAGTGGCCGTGGGGCGCGGAGGAAGCCATGACACGGGTCCGTAGGAGAACGAGATTATTACAAGAGAGCCGAAGAGTCCGCGCGACGAAAAGTGCGAAACAAACGGAGAAAAAGGGAGGCGCGATCCGTACGAGCGTTCTCGCGCAGCCGTGAGGCGAGTCCCGCGAGCGACAGCTAGCCGTGGCAGCTTTGACCTTGGCATTGAACTTGCGGACGAGGGACGAGAGAGTGCGTGCCAGTCGACGGCGGAGGGGCAGAGCGGTAGTGGGGGGGGGGGGGGCGACCAGGAGCGCCGGACGATCCTGGTGGGGGGCTGATGGAGAAGTAGGGGAGAAGCCAGTGCCAGATGGCGACGGTGGGGTTTCGCTTGGTGGTCTCTGGTAGGACCAGAACGAGAGGAGCTGGAGAAGCAGTGAGGAGACGAAGGAGGAGACGGGAGGGATGGAGGTAGCTGTGGTGGGAGTTAGTAGGGAGGGACTGACGGAGAGTGAGGGGACTTAGTGGGAAGAGGGTATATATTGCGTCATCTCGCGCAAGCCTGAACGCCGCGCGTCAATACAGCGACCTGGCATGGGTCTCTGCCTAGCCCACACCGAGTAACCTTCGCTCGTGGCTCGGGCCGTATTACGACCTCGAGAGAGGGGATAAAGCCGACGGGGGAGACTTCGCTGGTCGGCTGGTCGACCGACCGGCCGGCCGGCCAGCCTGCCGACCCGAGTGGAGAACGTTGTTGGGGATATGAATCTGTAAACACAGGGGCGGAACGACGCGCGGGGCACTGAGTTTGGTGCGTCACACCTAACCACCCACCCACCCACTCCCACCCCCTTACTCACCCACCCAAGAGAAATACTCGACTACGACGCGACACACCGTCACCCTCTCGTTCTGATATCTTCTCTGCCGAGCATCGTGGTGCTTCGTCTTCCCTTCTGGGATAACACCAAAAAACACTACGGGACTCGATCATCCTATGGCTAGGATGACTAATGGGAAGGCGACGTTGGGAGGACTTTGCCGCAGTTTGACGTGTCCTTGGCTTAATGGCTGACCAATCGAAGGAGAATTGACCGCGTTACGATTTTTCACATTTTTCTATATGAAATGCATTATTTCAATACGTCAAATCGCTGATAATGTGAGAATATGTGGATTTAGTATTATATTGATGGAAAGTTGGATCGTTTGGCTTAATAGAGCTTATTATCTTAGGTCTGTCCTCGGCTGGATGGTTTGAGGAGTCTTCAATTAGGCGTGTACGAACAATTGCATGCTTTTCAAAGGTATAAAATGGATTCGTCCTTGGGTGTTACTAGAAACTCCCGGCTACAGGATCAGTTATTCCTTTGGAATGTTTCTGTGGTCGGATCTTGGATCGTTTTGTGTTTTGCTTCCTTTTCTTTTCTTTTTGGTCACCAGTGTCGTCCTTATACGTCGGACCACGAGGTCTTCCATCAACGGAGCGGAATTTCCTGTTAGAACGTCAAGAACGAGGAGCGGAGATGATACTAGAGTTTTCTTTTTTTTTTTTTTTTTTTTTT
>NW_014332862.1:417444-435122 GCF_000341935.2 Cephus cinctus
TTTTTTTTTTTTTTTTTTTTTTTTTTTTTTTTTTTTTTTTTTTTAATGAAATGGTCACTCATCGGTAAGAACCTTCGTCTTTCACTGTAAGAATCTATTCGCAAAATTGGCATAATCCTTAGGGAGATTTGTCGCATTCTGGATTGCCGGAAATTACGCAACAGCGCTCCTTTGAATTCCTTTTTAAAAATAAAAGGCAACGAGGTCACGAGGGACCACTGAAAGCGCGTTACTCGCGCGATACAATTCTTTGAAAAATTCACGGGCGAGGCAGTTCTTTCGAGTCAAGGAGACCTTGAAAAAAAAAAAAACTCAAGAACCGAAATGAGCGCACGAGAAGAAAGCTAAAAAAGAAATCAAGGATGACAATAAAGAGACGGAAGAAATTCAAGAATCATGATAGAAACACGTAGTCGAAGGATATAAAACAGAAACAAATGAAAACATTAGAACATTTGAAAAATACAAGAATTTCCTACACAATGAATGTATTAATAAAGTTCTACTAGCAATCTCTGTCGAATTCGTCTATCGATCCACAAATTTTACATGCGAATCGACACGAGTCTACGATGTAAATAAACATGGCGGCCAGACACACCGAAAGCAAGACAGCTGTCGCCGAGACTAGCAAAAATACACGGACTCTTGAAAATTGTCTACCAATAGGCAAAACCAAAAAAAGCTCACGGTATCCTTTGTCACGCAAAAATTATCTTCTCTCTCTCTCTCTCTCTCTCTCTCTCTCTCTCTCTCTCTCTCTCTCTCTCTCTCTCTCTCTCTCTCTCTCTCTCTCTCTCTCTCTCTCTCTCTCTCTCTCTCTCTCTCTCTCTCTCTCTCTCTCTCTCTCTCTCTCTCTCTCTCTCTCTCTCTCTCTCTCTCTCTCTCTCTCTCTCTCTCTCTCTCTCTCTCTCTCTCTCTCTCTCTCTCTCTCGCTCTTTACCGACTAACCCACAAAATATCAAAAGACCAACATTCTTATCAAGAATACAAATTTTCGTTAAAGCATTAAAAAACAAGTCTTTTTTTTATGGCTGCCACGTGTGGCCTTTCTCGAGCTATAAACGGCAGACGATTAAGATCAACCTTACCAGGAATCCTCGTTCCAGCGAATTCTTAAAATAAGTATAAAAAAGAAAAAAAAAGAAAAAGAAAAGCGGACAAAGTCATACGAAGACGAATCGATTCCTTGCTATTTCCTCCAGCAGAGTCTAAGCGCCATCATCGACATCCAACATTGGAAGCTCATGATTTCCTGATTAACTTGAACAAAGGCCTAATAGATACCTCGCACCATACAGCAAATAGAATCATCACAGTCCAAACGTCACCATAACGTATATAAAGCTTGACCAAAGAAAACCGACAGCTGGGCCCTCGTTATCAGGGAGCGAGAGAGAGAGAGAGAGAGCAAGACAGGATGTAGGCAATAGGCAAGAAGCAAAAAGATGAAAAAAGAAAAAGAAAAAGTAAAATTTAATAAAAATCAAAGAAAACGTATATGTATATCCGTTGTTCGTCCGTAGACCGAGGAGGTTTGCTCGCTCACCTAATTCCATGGGGTAGAGCCAACTGTTGATGTCGAGGATGAGATCCATCTTGAAGGACTCGGATTCGCAATGCAGTCGGCTCACTGCAACACAAAGAAAGAGAAATAAGGAGAGTCAGTGCTGAGAGCCATGAAAACATTGAACAAGCAAGAATGACTCAGAGCCAAGACGAATACGACGTTGCTGGCTGAGGGAGCGAGAAGGAGAGAAAAGAGGGAAAAAAAATATTTTCGCAAGCGCTCTGTGTGCCACGGCGTGTGACGTCACTGACGGTGCCAGCCAATGGCAGTGATTCGCGATACGAGTTTATCGCCAGGTCGCGCGGCGACACGCGTATAAAAAAGTTCAATACGTAACAATCTCGTCTTCGTTGACAATCGATATATATATCTCCTTTTGTCTTAATAAAAAATGTAGATTTTCTTTTTTTCGAAAATATCAATAAATCACAACCAATCGACCATACCTCGCAACGTTGTGCGTTCGGTCGCGGACATTCGAATCACGAATTTGCATATCGTGGTCTGTTCGTGTTATTAGACTGGATCTTTTTCGATAATTAACAATAATCGACTCCATATGTGTATTGTTAACGACAAATGACCTTTCGAAAAACGACTAAGGAAGAACGAGGAATAAAGATAATCGGATATTTTTCGTTACAATCGAGAAATTTTGGTAAATTATAAATTAGCGTGCATTAGGATACGTGGCAAAAAAAAATATTGTGTTTCGCGTAAATAGCGAGAAAAAAATTCGCGGCAAATGACCAAGGGGAAAGATGATTATTAAAAAAAAAAATTTCCACTTCCGATATTTCCATCAGCTATTATCTATGTACGGACATACGTAGATATACGTATACAGCAGAGGGTGAGAAACAGAGAAGCAAATGAAGCAGGAAGTTATTCCAGGAGGACAGAAACGTAATTTCCGGGAAAAAAGCCGGTTTGTCTTTATTTTTTAAGGCGAAATACGAAATTTTGCTTTACCTTCCTTTTTAAATCGATCGCTCCCCTATTTGACGTCAGCGCGAAAACGTCGTTTCTAGATTGACAGCGAGCGTTAAGTTTTGGGTGCGTTCTAAATCGTGCGACCGTATTACATATCCCATACTAATTTATTAAAGTCAACGTGCACAACGAAACTACGAGCATCGCGAATGCACCGTGACGACATACCGATTATACAGTATCTACGGGTAAACACGTCTCTGGCTGAAACTAACTGAATACCGTCACGAACAAACTGGGAATGTAAACCGTAAAGCAACGCGTGCTTGGGAGCGTTCGGTGGTACCTAAGAATAGTGACCGTGGTCGCGTAAATTTCTGAAAAAAGCTAATAAATTCGAAAATTGTACGAGTACGAAAAAAAGTGATCCCAACGGAATATAAATAATAATAAAAAAAAAAAAAAAAAAAAAAAAAAAAAAAAAAAAAAAAAAAAAAAAAAAAAAAAAAAAATGAACACCATATACAAGCGTCATTTACAGAAATACGAGTAAAATAAGCTGTATTGATATATGTGAATAATAAAAGAAATTATGAAACAGCCTTAAAGGGGAGTACTCACGAGACAACTTTTCTCAATCTTGAACGGACGAAGCTGCTGCGACGTCGAGGACAGACAATTACCGAACGACGGGAACGTAGCGATCGAAATTGGTCGGACGACTTGATCGACGATAAATCGTAAATACATGGTTTTCAAGTAACGTCTGAGGGGACTGCATAGAAATCCGATAAGGGATGCAGAAAGGGGATGTTATTGTCGCGGAATGCGTCCAGGTCGATGAATGACGGATACAACGTGAAGAGACTCACGGTCAGAGTCATTCTCGAGGATGCGACGAGGAGACCGGAAGATTGGAACGAGAAAGAATGAAAACGAAGAGGAGCAAAGTCGGTGGAGGAAGAAGAAGAAGAAGAAGAAGAAGAGGAAGAAGAGAAACCGTACAAGTGAACGTGGGGCTCCGCGATCAGCAATGTCGTGGCCTTTACAGCTGCCTGGTGCTGCTGGTGCGCCCCGTTCGCGGCGGTAGGCGAACGTGGGAGAGCCGGTGCCCCTTTCGGGGTGCCCCACTAAGCCCCTCGCGCCGGAGCCCTGGCTCGCGCTAGAGAAGGGGTGGCTACGGCACTGATGCGCGGGAGCGCCGCGAAAGGGATGATAATGCACTTACCCCCGCCCCACGAGGGGCGGCGCAGGTCCGTTTTAACCCACCGCCCCGGGAACCTTGGAGTGAGACTCGCTCCTTGGAATAGGGGTCGCTGGTGAATATTACTCCCTCCTGCACCCCTCTGCCAGGGTTGTGGGTCCGCGGATATTTGAGGGACGCGAGGTGGATAAAAGGGGAGAAGGGGGAGCTCTTTGGCAGGACGCGATGCTCGGGCTTGGTTTGAGAAAAAAAGAAAAAAAAACAACAACAAGAAATACCGGACTCCCCTGCGTGCTGGAGGGCCGATAGGAAACCCTATTTCCCGATACCAATGACGTTCCTGGAGTTGTAACATTTGATTACAGTAGCCGCGAGAGAGTTTGGCATAAAGTCCACCCAGAGAAAAACGGCATGTCACTTGGTCAAGGATTACGCCCCAGGCCCTATTGTATCACAGGACGAAGAATGTACAGGGTGTACTCGGAGCCAGCTGGAGTCGTTGCGTAAGGGTAGGGAAAACGATTCTTCTCGAGTATTGTTACCTATATATGTTTGCCATGATCTTGTGCAGGTGGAAATAGCTCCTCTACTCTCTCGTGCATTCTCCAAGGGGATCATCCCCACTAACTTAGAAAGGAGTTACCCCCATCCGGGTATCCGAGATAGGCGTAGAATCGCCCTCCTTCGGAGCTTCCGAAGGGCGAAAGATCACGTAGGTCACAGCTGGGATGAGAGTATAGACAGAGAGAAAGTGGGATGATTGCCAGGATACCAAGGAGTACCAAGCCAAAGCTGTGGGCAGGGTGCTTCTCTGCGTCGAGGTTAGGATGGTCGGGAAAATTCGAGAGGCGTCAGCCCTACGGCAGAGAAAGAATCCGCAGCCAGGTTCCTGGCTGGCCCAGTAAGGCAGAAATAGCAGGCAAGAGCGAGAGGACCGAAGAACAACAATAAAGAGAGAGAGAGAGAGAGAGAGAGAGAGAGAGAGAGAGAGAGAGAGTCCGAAGGATGTTCAAGGGGCGAGGAGCAGCGAAGGGCAAGGGAGGTCAGAAGAGTGCGCGAGAGGGCTTCTAAACTGCGCAGTGACGCTATCCGCTATCGACCGGGTTCTCCAGGCGCTATAAATACTGGGCACCGGGCTCTCGCCACCCCCGAATCACCCTCGGAAAGAGAAAGAGACAGCGACCATTATCGCGATAGAGTAGGAGGGAGCTACGAATGCGCCACCCCCGCACAGGGTGGCGAGAGCCCGTAACTCGGCTCACCGCGAGGGCTGGCAAACCTTGACCTTCAAAAGAGCGCACCAGGAGAACGGGCAGAAGGAAGGCTATATATGTCTCCTACGCCATATCCAAGCATTCCAGGGTGGGTGTGTGCACTTTACGTCTATACACCCCCCTTCGCCCCTCCCCTCTACCGCCGGTCGCCAGCAACCCCACTCTCTCCCTCTGTGCCCCCTCCTTCCCCCCCCCGCGCGCACATTCGCCGACCTGACCAAATGCTGCTTACCGAATCATCAGATATTCTGGCGCATGCTCATCGCTCGAGCGTTAATATCGGACGCGGGTAATAGCGTCGTCTGCTGACGACCGACGTCAACAATAAAGGTCCTGCCTTACGTACGTATATCGTATATCGTTACGCCATATGTATTACCTACGAGCCCACGTAACACGAGTAACCTACGGTAACCGATGTTACATGTGCGGCTATGCGATATTACCTCGTCGCCCTTTGCCACAGCTGTGCTAAAGAAATGTCCAACGCACGCGGACTCGGTCTACGGACGATAGTGTTTACAAAACCAGATGACCTTGGGATTCCGAATAATACTCGCGATCTCATCCGAGCCTCTACCGTCGCTCGGTTGCGTGCCCTCCTTCTTACAAGATTCAATGTGTTACGTAGACGGTATCGGGCCAGGTTATATAGTACGTACTTACGTTACCACGCGGACCGGAGAAGCCGAGACCGGTCCTCTGAGACTTCGGCAAGTTTCGGGTGGTTTCGGTGAGCTTCGCGACGGTCCCGTCCCCTCGCGCCTGTCTCAACCCCTGACCACGCCACTCAACCAGTAGGTATGTCTGTACTCATGTATACCTACTGCTGGTAGGGTGATCGGGGCTTCCGGTGCCACGACGCCGATCGAACGCTCGAGAATCTCTCGGTATTGCGCAACGGCTTCGTTTTACCTCCTCAGGGGGGAGCTTCGCCAACCCTCTTCTTCAAGGTTAACCGCTGAACAGGACCATCGGGAACAGTCCCAAACGGGTTTAAGGGGTGGGGATTAGATTTATCGTCGATCAGTCCGACTCTATTTAGAAAGTGAATATAATCAGTAGCTCGTCGGACTTTAAGTCACTGTATATATAGGGTGTACCAATAATCCTAAACTATCTTCATGTTTTTACTTTAAACGATTTTGTACATCGAAAGTTATTGACGTCTACCGAATTTGGTACTACGTTCAATGTATACCTGGTATTCGCGGTACCACCTTGTATGTAAGATCGCATCTGTCTCGTCTTACGGATTACAGAGATTATCTACTTCCGTGATCAATTAGTAACGAATCTAGGGATTTATTTGCGAGGCAATCATGAAAGTACTCCAAAATACTCGGATCTGTCTAGTTCAGGGAAATTCTTGTCTGGCTTCGATTTACGTTTCTACTATCCGTCTATTGTCATTTTACCTACTTGCGCCGTGATTAGTCACTATGAGCACGGACTATTGCAATCCTTACGAATGTTCAATTGGTAACCCTGCGTACAGGCGGAGACAGTTGAAACGATGCTTTGAACCCAAGATTAAAGGCTGATCTCGACTTTTCCACTTCCTACGACTCAGTCGGTTCTTGAAATACCAAAATGCTCATCTACGGATCTACAGACCCAGTGATCAGTCTGAACGAGTTCCGGTCGAGCAGAGTCGTGGTTTTGACTAGAATGTATTTAAGGGGACGATTAGAAGACATCGAGGACACTCGATCGAGTGATTTCGTTCCTTCTTGAATGACCGATCAGGTCTTAGTAATTTTTTTTTACTCATCCAATGCAGTGTCCGGTGGATTCCAAGAAGCGAAGTATCTCAGGTATCGTCGTTTCTTTTCTCTCCTCGCGATTCCTCCAATAAGGCTGGTTTCTAGCCACGTCGACTTTTTGCCACGGAAATTATAATCTATTCAAACTCCATGACGAAGGTCGCTGGCACAGTGGAAGTAATCATTACCTACCAGTACTATATAGGCGTATATACATATATATATATATATATATATATGCTTGAAAAATAGATAACGGTTGGGTTTAGAAATTCTGGAAGCGTTCAAAATATCCGGAGTCAAATTCGTCTTTGCCGGTCTATATGCTTGAAAAATAGATAACGGTTGGGTTCTCCATGACGAAGGTCGCTGGCACAGTGGAAGTAATCATTACCTACCAGTACTATATAGGCGTATATACATATATATATATATATATATATATGCTTGAAAAATAGATAACGGTTGGGTTTAGAAATTCTGGAAGCGTTCAAAATATCCGGAGTCAAATTCGTCTTTGCCGGTCTATGAATAATCCTTGGAGCCTCTTTGAAAATACATTGTGCTCGACTAACACTCGAACAGGGATTAACAAACCAGTCTCATCTACAGAGCTATACGGAACGATGTTCGTACCCTATATAAACACGAAGCGCAACGGCGTATACAGTCCTTCGCAAAAATAAAGTCCAGTCGTACAGACACGTAAGAAACACAGAGTGCAGCAATGCAGAGTGGCGTTTAGAAAATGAAAATTACGAAGAGCTCGGCAATTCATCACCGCCAATCAAATCCATTATTACGTCATACCTAGAATCGAGTGGTAGGCACGCGATCAATTGCAAAGTCAGTTCGGATGCACATGGCAAAAACAGATCTCTGAGAATCCGAGAGTAATTAAAAAAAAAAACACTTTACCAACCTAACGAAAAAAAAAATATATATATATTCGTCCAGGAAATAGTAAAACAAACAAAATTCCCGCTTGTTCTTTGGCGATGGCCCTAGGCATTCGGTAGCGAATTAATACCCCCAAATTGGAATTGATCCAATAATTGGTGGGCGTTGTGAAAGGAGGGGAGGAAAGAAGGGGGGCGGGGTTCAAATCATCAAAGTGAAAAACGCATCGAACCAAGTCATAATTAATTCGAAAGCGAGCAGCCATTCTTAAAATTGTGATTTTTTTCAAGTCCACACTTATGCCGCAGTCTCGTAAACCAACGACTGTCAAGTTCCTTCGGGCGGCCATTTTTCGGCGACTACGTTCCAAGTAGTGAGTGCCGTAAATGATACGGCGGTATAGTTACGTAGTAGCTGTGCGCCTAGTGTTAACTTACACAGTGTATATATGCATATACACTGTAGAACTAGAGGAGTATGAGACCCGTGTGAGTGTGCGCGCATGGATTAAAAAAATAGCAGGTAGTATCTATATATATATATCTCCACCACTCCCTTCCTTCCTTGTATGTACACGGGATAGATTGTAGCAGCCGTATGAGTCGCGCTAATGCCGAATAAACCGCAACTAGAATCCGGGCGTGCGTGAAGCGCGTCGAAATACGGCTGGAGTCTCTCTGTGTATTTTCTGATAGCGACGTGTTGCGCGGAGGGAGGCCATGCAGGACGTAATCTCGTGTTTAGGACATTGGGAGTGCGAGGAGTGCCTAATAATGGCACATGCTGAAAAATCGATTCTGGACGTTGTATATAGGGAAGAGAGAGAGAGAGAGAGAGAGAAAAATAGGTGGGAGAAAAAAGAGAGAGGGCCTGTGCTAAAGTGGAAAGAATAATAAAAATTTAATAAAATGACATAGCAGGTATGGTAAAAAAGCTACATAATTAGATTTCCGTACGGTGCTTAACCACTGATAAGAGTTATCAGCCGACTATAAACGGTGTCTAAATAAAGAGGCTTTGATTAAAAATAATATACCTATATACGTATACATGTATCCATATAGCTGTATATATGCAATGATTGTACCCTGTATACTGTACTGCGTTTACTTTCCTGCCAATAGTAATAGGTACGGTACTGTCGGTTCTTTGAGGAAAAAAAAAAGTAGAGAAAAACATCAACTGCGCAATTTGCGATTCGGCAGTAGGCGACATAAAGGTAGGCAGCAGCGCCGGAGTAGACGGGAGTGCGCGTGCGCTGCTATTGCTGCTTGCCGAGATACAAATATATATAGATATAACAAAGCCATAATGCACAGGGCAATCCACAAGGCCAGACGAATTAATGCTTAACGAAAAATTCAGGTTTATCTGTTTTATCATACGTTGTATACGAAATTCTCGTAATTGTAGTTCGTTGAGGCCCCTCCCGGACGATACGTCATGACCGTGAAAAACTGCCAACTGCGCATTTCGGCCGGCACTAAGGACTCTCGTCGATGGATTCCCCGACACCCGGGAAATAATTTACGTCGCGTAACGTTCGCACAACGTCTTTTAATAACCGCACACGATTAATGACGTTATTACGATATGACTTTTCCCCGTGAGCTTCTGTAGTCGTCGTTGACCGTTAGTCTTACAGAGAGCGAGAGAGACAGTCTTATTTATTTACTATGTAAATATGCAAAAAATTGCCAAATGCGCATTTGGCATTTAGGCCCCTGCGAACCTGACGTCACATTACACACTAATCCCGCATTTAGTCGTGCGTGTGCGTACCGACACTCGCGCAGGAAATGGCGTACAGATGCGTAAATCGGTATATGGTCAGAATACATTGGCGTCGCGCCACCATCGTCGCGTGATATCGTAATCCGTAGGCGCGAGAACGTCAGACATACGATTGGCATAGTACGAGAGAGAGAGAGAGAATGATGAAAAAACGATACTTGAAAAATAAATAATGTACCTGGTATCAATTCCCGCGTCGAAATCCATCGTTGACGGCGATAAAAAGCGCGTAAGGCAAAAATACGTAACGTCGCGTAATGCGAAGTAAAGGAGATAATCAAACGAGAAGTAGAAGGTCGCCAGACGCGCAGGAACGTGCTTTCCCTGTGCGAGGCGAGTATCGGGAGGCGCGTACACGTATGTACGTAATCGACGACGCACACGCGACGCACGCACGTTGCTTCATGAATTTGCGTAGTAAATAAAGAGAAAAAAAAACTGGAAAGAAAACAAAGACAAAACAATAAAACAAAGGAAAAAATGCACTATTCGACAGTATCGTTCCGCGTACTCAAAGTTTTTGCCAATTTTACGAAACTACGAAGTCCGTCTGGCGGTCTCGTGAAATTTAGTCGAATCAACGGGACAGATGGCGAGAATCAGGGAGGTTAGGACAGAAGCGACGGTGAAAAAGGTAACGTGTTCGAAGAAAAGGCAGAGGAAATTTGTATAGAGACGGAGTGAACGTGGATAGGTATAGGTTAGTAGCGCGGAAGGTGAACGAGAGGAAAGCAGAGGAAGAAGAACGAGAAGGAAGAAGAGACAGGAGCCGGCCGATTGGCTCCGGGAAGCCGGGGCTGCCTTGGCACTGACAGTGGCCCTCGCGCCTAGCAACACGAACGCTAAACTGTCGGCGCTTCGCTCGCAGAAACCAGCCGGCTCGCTCGTTCGCCACCACCGCTCCTACCTCCTGGCGCCCCCCCTTCTTCCTCCCAAATCCCTTGGCCAACGAGTGACGGCTACACTCCTGACTCTGCCTTGCCTGTCTCCTACCTGATTGTCTAGCTCCTCGGGCCCGACCGCCTGCTGATTTTCCTTGTCTGCTTCCAGAGGACTAGAGTCCCTCTATCGGTACACTTATTCTATGAGAATATTCAAGGTGGGCTCCTTTATAGATATACATATCACCGAAACGTGCCATCTAAATTACATACCCTGTGACTGTAGTTACTTGGATCCGTCGGAGTCAGAGATAAAGGGAATCGGATCGTAGACTCGACGAGTATTCAGCTTCTGATTCATACAGTTAATCACCTTATGGGGATATCACGTTATCACTAGCTAGTCCGATAGACAGGTGTGCACGGAGTGTTTTGTTTTTCAAGCGGATATGGTGGCGCTGTAACAAGGCTACGGTCCTGCTCTGGGCTGATTAGCTGGCTGTCATTTATCAGATCAAACGGAATAATGCAGCGTTGTCCGATGCAGCGGCTAGTGAAGTTCACTCGTGTTCGCTGCTCAAGCTTTTCATTCTGATGCTTCGCCATTATGAATTGTCCATGACGTGCTCGCGCCTGAACATCAATCATACGTCTCCCGAGAGCACGTTCTGTAAGGATTTTCTCTCTCTCTATTTCTCTATACTTCCATTTTACTTCTCGCGAATGCCTCGACAGGCTCTGCCGCTCGTTACAGCCAACCAGAATACGTAGCCGCAAGTTGCTCTGGTATTTTCGTACGGAATACAAAAAAAAAATGTCCGACGGACAGAATTTAATTGGGCGCGAATGACGTTTCGACGGACTGAGAACACGTTGTGTCGTGTAAAACTAGACACGCTGCCAGCCACTAAATTACAAGCAGATTCTCTGAGCAAGGAGAAGTAGGAAATGTTGTCACGGCCACATAGTCGACACAAAGACTTCTTTTGTTCCTCGCTCGGATAAACACTTTGAATTGTCCTTTCTTCCCTTTTCTTCTCCCCACCATCCTCATCTTTGTCCTTCCTCCTTCGTTCGTAGATTCTATCCAGGTTTGCGCGGACAAAATAGAAATTCGTTCGTTAAAGGAGCACCGCCGAATTATCGAGACTGAAAAAGATCAGCGACGGAGTGTGACGTAACCACCTGTGAAATTACAAAATTTCACTTGGCATTTACTTCATTCTTCATCTATCTTCTCCTAACGAACGGAGCAAGGAGAAAGGCTTTGACAGAACCATCCGTGCGAAAAATTTATATGGCTTTCGGATTAAGATTGAGCAGTTAAATAGAACTGTGTCCCGAATCGAAGAATCCAAGGAAACAGCAGCTGCTTACTCGGTTGGTATCGATCTAGGTACAAATATACGAACCAGGCTGGTGAGCATCGTGCACGATTAAACCGATGTCTGTAACGTGAACGAATTACGTCACCGTACACTGAAACAAGCGAGAAAGGATCGGGATCGAGTCTCGCAGCGAGCCAAAACTTTTTAAAACACCGCAGTGGCCTTCACCGGCATATTCCGAGTCTCAGTAGGTAAACCCCGAAAGGATACAGATATACGAATCCCTCTTAGCCGTCGAAACATTCGACGATTCTACATATACATTTTTTTTTACTGCTACACTTAAAACTATTGAACATTCCTTAAGAAAATTGTCTCGTTGAGATGTTTTATCTGAACATGATATATCGTTCTTTGTCTGCTATTACGTGAAACAAGGATATAATCAACACATATCGGGTGGCCTGAAAAAGTCAAGACGTAGCACCGATCGATAAAAGGTAAATTTGGCAGTGAATAGCAGTGTGCTAGATATCAAGCCGTGTGGAACCACGGAAAGAAAGAATCCAAGAGCGAACAAGAATAATGATAGACGTTAAAGTTATGTAGAGACTCTCCCATCTCTATGCTCTATGTTTAGTTCTGCATCACCCTCGGGTGTTCTAAGCCCAACCCAACCCAACCCAACCTAACCAGACCCAACCCAACCCCTTTTAGTACGAGTCGGCTGGGGCCTCCCTCTTGAGATGACATCTCTCTCGCGACCTTGAAGCAGGGATTGACCTTGACCGTGTCGGTTTCTCCCGGCCGTGGCACACCCCTCCGCGTCATATTACGCGCGACTGCTATGCTGCTTGCTGCTGCGGGCATCGCTACATCGACCGGCCGCAGCAAACCTACCCCTCATCTCCTCACTGATCCCCTTTGGATGCCCTAGAGCAAGGGAACCCTCGACTCTTTCACCCCCTTTACACCCTTGCACACCCTGCAACCCTGCACCGACTCGTATTATTACCAACGCTACCCCTCTCCGCTCCTCCTGTCTACCTAGCTATCTGGCTGCCATCACGGCCCTGGCTCCACTAACACCCATCGAACCAGCCAATCCGGAGGAGGAACGGTTACCCGCTGCATAGACGGTACTACAGCAGATATTTATATATATATATATATTATACAAGTGTTTTTGTTCAGAACCATTTATGGCATTTCTATACTTTGCCATCTTCCTACTAATTGACTTCAATTATTTGTGCTGCTGCTTCCTTCTGGCGCATCCCGGAGTATTTTCATATGTGTTTTAATGATGCAATAGGAATACACGATAACGAATATGCGTGATATGGAAGGTTGTGCAATGGAACTTCCAATTATTTGCTTCGGGCTTTCTGTGATGAGAATCTTGTCATAGAACGATTTTGGACATGCTAGCTAGAGAGTAATGTGATTTAAAATAATTTTGTCGCATACTTTCAATGAAAATGAGTATTTTGATGTGGGTTGATAAACACGATAAATTGATAGTTCGTTGTGCGTAACTCAGAGATCTTGACATTGACGGATGTACGAGGGTCGAGGATGTCCCTTTAAGCGATGAGACTGAGTACTTTAGTTAATCGTTATGCAGTGATTTTGGAGTAGATTTATCTTTTGCGTCAATAGATTTGTCTCACGTTGTAGTTGTATCATGGGTTTTGAACGATATTGTGTTTATATTTCCCGCCATGCTAAACAGACTGTAGACGGAAATAGAAACGACGGAAGGTGAAGGTTAAATTTTGGTAAATTGAATAGAATCTGTCAGTCATCAGAATATACGTGACGTTATGCTCTGCTACAAGGATGACAATGACGTATTAAAAGATGAAATAATAATAAATAAAAAATTTTCTCTTTGACTGTCGCACCATGTGCTTCCCGGTAGCCTAGACAATGTCGCTGGCAGCGGCATTCCAGCGATAAACTTTACGTTGGTTTATTTAAGGTAACTTCTTCTTATAAACATACACAGGCATTCCTTAATGTGACATATATAAGGCGAACTCACCCCTGTCGAATTTCTTCCCCTCTGGATCGATGTCTTTTACGTTGAAAATATCCTCGAACAGCACACCCGCCATTTTAACAATACGAACGAACACGCCTCTAGCGGTCTACAAACGAAGCTGGATACAGAGCCGTCGCTAAATTCGGGTCGTTCATCTTTGTTCTGCTTCGTCCAATTTATCAATAATTTTGACTTCTAGGAATTAGCTAGATTATCAATTAAACTATTGTTTTCCTTCCTCTATTTAGATACGTTAATGACGAATACTTGCTTTGGAATATACAGTTTGCAGACTGAATATTTTTCACGACCTTCAACAATGATTTCAATTTATTTTGAAATACAATTCGAATAAAATATAGATCACCATGCATTCTGCTCCAAGAACAATACACTGATAACGTGTTAAGAGACAATAATATTTATCGACTTACCAGAGACCTTGAAGAGCTACATAGAAAAAAAGTAATATTCCAGAGGGAGCCACCGGACGGTGCTTCCTTTTTACGCAGTACAATTATCCTTTTACGCAATACGAGGGTATCTTATACATCACGTCTTGTCTCATGTATGCACGTGTCAGTATGACCAGAAATTGGGGTTTCGCAATGTTGCATAATTCACATCGTTATCGATCAACTATTTTCAAGCTACCTCAAATGTAACTTCGTTGAGCGTAAATTCAACTTGTGTTGCGTTCCCTCGTTTCTAACGCGCAGCTAACTTAAAATTATTTTTGCGTTCAGAGATTCTAGGTCAAGTATCATACATGCGAATTTTGTTAACCCCATTATGTATATTTCGATTACCGTTATCAAGTAGCGTTTCATATTTTTAGCCATTTTCGCACGGTATACACTAGATAATATCGCGTAAATCGAAACTGGCGCCAATGCTATATACACCAGAGTGAGCAGAGTATAGTCAGTGCAGACGACAGTAATAGAAACGTGTGTTTATTCTGTGGTTCATTCAAGGTTTTGTATACGATTACCTTATCGGAGCTGAATTAATCATTTATTTGTTATTCTTTATTCTACGAAATGATGAGCGATGAGGATGCCCTTTTAAGCGACGAGAAAGATCGGGTAGGGTTTTGATATTATTCTTATGTGTTACTTGTTCTTAATTTTTTAATGAAGTTTTTCCTTCTGCTTTGAGGTTATGTTGTGTACCTTATAATAACTTGTGTAACTTATGCTTTTATTTTATTCAATTACAGGCACAAATTCGAGAGGAGCTGTCGCATATGAGTTTCGAGGATTTACAGAAACTCAAAGAAAAGTTAGGAACTAAGGTGTACAATGAGGCAATGTTTGGCACGAGAAGAGCAAAGAAGACTGAGTTCAAGAGAGAAAATAAAAATAGACCTCGAGAGGCATCAGCAAAGAAGCAAGTCCCTCGGTATATGGAAGTAGTTCCTCTGAAGAAGACTGCCCCTCGAGATCCTAGGTTCGACAGTCTTTGCGGTACTTTCAATGAAAAGGCTTTCAAGCATTCTTATGCATTTCTCACAAAATTGAGAGAGAGCGATCTCGAGGCACTCAAAAAAGAATTGAAGGAGAGTGACGATCCTAAAAGGATAAAGAAAATAAAGTATCTTATTCAAAGACTTGAAAATCAGTTGAGAGAAGAAAATAAGAGAAAGCTGGAGGAAGAAAGAAATAAGATCGAGAAACAGGAAATTGCCGAAGATATAAAAGAAGGAAAGAAACCAAGTTTTAGAAAGAAATGTAAGTTATTACCATTTGAATATTTAAATTTGTTTTTATCGTTTCAAGTTCATACATATCATATTTCATCATTATCAATGTGACCATTATTAGCTCCCATTAAAAAATGCATGCATTTTTATATGCACTGTTTGATAATAAAGTTCTCCATCTGCTCGTATTATCCGAATATTAATACAATAATATTTTCATTTATACAGCTGAAAAGAAGATTCTCAATTTAGTATCACAGTACGAGGAATTAAAAACCACTGGAAAACTGAAGAAACACATACAAAGGTTACGTAAAAAGAATACGACAAAGGACAGAAGGAAATTAGTAGCGACTGACGACGAGTAAAATAATTGTACACACTGTAGATATCGAAGAGAACGATTTTTACTGCAAAAATAAAAATACTAGAATGCACACAAGCATACAAAAACATTAAGAATATTCACTTACCTGCAGCAGCATTATCAAACCGATATGAATATTCCTAACACTATTACAACTAGTGATACGATATGCAGCAAAGCAAATTCCAAAACATTATTATCAGTGATTAGCAAATATAAAATCCAATCGAATAAAAAGATCACTATTAATTATGTATTTTTTATTTAACATCAAAAGTAATGACACTTGGGTTGGACAATGTCTCTTGTTTCTTCCTTAATGTATTCATGTGTGAAAACAGAACTTATAGATAATCATATGAAAGGAATCGTCAATCAGAAGGTATAAGAGATAGTAGGTTAGATCAGCGGTGTGTGTGTGTGTAATTGTGTGTGATGAGTATTGTTATTATTTTGTGAGTCACATGCGCGCGGTAATAGTGTGAAATGTGTTGGGTCACCGTGTAACAGTGCAATGGTGTATCCGTGTCCTACGCGAGTGCGTACAAGAGAGGGGGGGAGTGATAGGTAAGTGTGTAGTGGTAAATGTTATGTGTATATGCGAGTGGCGCTAAACGGAAAAAAAAACGCAAAAGAGTAGAGACCCGTGTTTCTTTTATCATTTATCATATTTTGCGTTTTTGTTTGTTGTCTTCTTCAAAGACCCTCTTGAACGGGAAGAGCGTCTTCGCGGGTCTCCGGTCACGCGCAATCTGTCTGTCCGTCTTTCAATTATTTAAAATATGTACAATATTAATAAAACATTATTCAATTTTTATTTTAATCATTCAATGATTCTGTCGTGTTGCGGCGGATCGCGTAGGACCGACGTCCTGGGCATCTTCGTCTCTCGGCTGACAACGGAAGTCCCTGAGATCCCCGCTTCCTAGTTTTACATCCTTCTACATCTCGTCTCGCGTATCTTAATTAATATCCTTGCGACAAAGCCACGCGTGCATACCGATCCAGGAGGTGTAACGGAGAGAGGTCCATAATTAACTGATGTTTAATCGTTCTTGCTCGCGTGGTTAATTAATCGCTCCCAATGAGCCACGCGAAAGTAAACAAAAGATTGGACAGGCAACAATCCCGAATGTATAACCTATAAGCAGATGGCAGATGGCATCCAAAACCATTGTCCAATAATTTGTCAAAACCTTCTCAATGTCCCAGTAGGTGCACGACCGTTTCCTGCAAGTAAATTCTCCGTCGGATTGTTCGCGTGGACGCGAGTCGCCGTGAAACCTCGTGAAGCGACGGAACTTCCGGCAAAACGCAAAAAAAGGCAACGCGCTTTCACGAAGCCGAGCCTAAACGTACAAGGCCGGCGCGAACCGCCGCACCGGTTTGGTCTTAGACCGACATTTTATGTTCTTCACATTGTTTTTATTCTTTTTATCGTTTTCTTTATTTTAACTCTTCTCTCCCTTTCATAAACCCGTTAGCCATTTTTGCCTGCTGAAAATGCTTCCCGCCACCTTTCCCCCCCATTCTTTCATCCTGGCCCATTCCATGTTTCCTTTTCTTTCTTGCACTTATGATTCTCTCTCTTCATCCACCCCGCACGCGATTCTCTCATATTTTTTTTGTCGCTTATACGTAGTTTGTTTTTTTTTTCTTCAACAACACGATCTAGACTAACCATATATAATAATTACATCTAATAATATCTTATTGTAACATGTATTATATTATCATTATTATTTATTTATTATTATTATATAATATTAATATTTAAATTATTAGCCTAAAATGAGAGGCGGCGCACGACGGCAAAGCATTTTTTTTGGGCTTCTACGCCCCCCGGCGCACGGAACACCCTGTCGACAACTGCGACACGATTATCCCGCAAACGTTTACTCCCCCCCCC
>NW_014332862.1:435290-438081 GCF_000341935.2 Cephus cinctus
TATCCACAACAACACCTATCCACACCCCCCCAAAAATCCACCGATTGATTCAATTGCAAATTTTCTCGTATTCCAAACAATCCAATGCAATTGAGGACATTTCAACAAATGCACAGGGCGTCAGTGTGTATTAAGTCGCACCCTCCGAGCGTCGAGACGAAAGAAAACGAAAAAGAGATACATACCAGTGAGCAGCACAATCAGGACCCCCTACTCGTAAACCATACAGGCAATGCATATGTCACGAGTTTCGAACGTTATCTTATTCCAATCAACGTATTTGGACGCGACGCGAATCCTGGAACGACGACGACAAATTATCCCGTTGGAAACGCGATTCACGACCGGCCATTTTGAATGAGCACTCTCGCACGCGTACCAACGCGCAAAATGAATGGGTCTTTTAAATATACCTATTTCTCTTAGAAGCACACGAACGGTCATCGTAATTTAAGAAACGCGGCAAATCCAATTCAGGTTACGGCACAATCCACAACAGCGGGCATGACGAACGTAGAAACCCGCCTTAACCTTCGATATCTATCGTTTCCCTTGTCATTAGATGTTCCAGCTGGTCGTTGTCTTTTTCCTTTGCTGCTTCGCTACGAGCGGGAACGCGCGATGACATCGTCGACGACAACGACACCTCAAATATGAACACTTTTGGGTAGTTTTTTTATATAATATATTGTTGCTGGCTGTTGTTTTTGTTGTTGGGCCGTGGGCTACCGATCGAACTGATGTTACAATCTCAAGCTAAATCTCCTAACCTCCTCCTCCGAACTTCAACCCCGTGTACCCCCTTTTCACTTGTTTCGCGTTATTTTCACACGCTCATTCGATCACTCACGTGTCATACGTTTGATTATCGATTAATCCCGTCGCGGTCACGACCCGGCCCCCCAGAAAGAGAAGTCGCGTGGCAGACGATTAAGTCATCTTCGTCGTTACGTGTCTAAATCTTTATTAACCTTTCAGCACATATGCAACACATGCGCCTCTGTCTCTCTATATGCATACATATGCGAATATATATATGTGTCTATGAAGAGCATTTATTCGCGGTAATAAAATTTTTCCTGCAATTCCCTCGACAACATAACCCCTCTACCTCGTTCAGCCAATCAGCATCCAACCACCTTAAAAACAACAATTCGAACTCGTGTCGCCGAGTTGAGAACAGGACGTTCGGCGTACCCGGGGTCAATGATTTATAGCGAGCTGTCCCGCTGGCGTTAAACCTATGAAAAACTAAGAGAATGAATGTTTTACCTTTATTTTTAGTTCACCTACGTAAGAATGTGTTATCTCTTTCTTTCATTCCTTCTCTCTCTCTCTCTCTCTCTCTCTCTCTTTTTCTCTCTCTCTCTCTCTCTCTCTCTCTCTCTCTCTCTGTCTCGCACATCCACTCTACAACCGTCGCTATTTTTATCGTGTCTCTAACATCGTTAGCATATTTTTTTTTCTTTTCAATTATTACATTCTTCTCGTCCACACCAGCATCACAACTTCTTGTCGCACCCCTATTCTGGTACTGTCCGTATTGGTTTGTCCGTAACGTCTGTCGTCCTTTTATCTCGTGGGTCAGTACCTAGTCGATCCTCTTGCACCCTTCGACCCCCTGACTCGTGCACCCTCCCCGCAGATTTACTTTTAAACTTTATTACCGTTAATAACATTTTTTTTTTGTATGTTTATCGGGATTCAGGTTTGACGTTAACCCCCGTCAAACCCCTTTGACCCTTGACCCGTTCCCACCCCGTCCATCGAAAACCACCTGGCTTCACCAATACCTTCTCAACTTCTTCCCCCCACTCGTTCCTCCACCGTAATTAAATAACGCATTAATAATTTATATTCTCGTTAGCTGGTACTGATTTAATCTCTAATATTTATATCTCTATCCTCTTCGTTCTTCTATCTCTCTTCGGTGTCTTCTTATCACCCCCTCCCCTTTCCCCCCTTTCTCTCCCTCACACTTCATCCTCCTCCTCCTCCCTACTTGACCCTTGTTTACGTCTCTTCACGCTTCCTCTTCTTTCTCACGCTCTCCCTTTCTCGACACACGTTGCTTCTTTGTCTTCGCTCATTTAATCCCGCGTCATCCGTGTCATCGATCAAAAGTTTCCACGCTTCTATTTTTCACCCCCTAGGACTCAACTACTACTGGAATAATACGCAATGCGACTCTGATCTCGTAGCTACTCGGATAAGATTGGAACCGAACGATTATTTATAATAATAATGAATACTGCAAATGCGCGATTTTTATTTTCCTTTTATTTAATTAATCGTTTATACGAACTCTTCGCATGATTTTTTTTGTTCGCTCAACATCTACTTCACCAAACGCCCAACAGCCATAGTCGTTTACGGTATTCGATAAATTTTGTCAACGAGAGGCGCGCGTGCCCGTCGGGGCGTATCGTTTTTTCTTCTCCCACCTCGTACTATATATATATATAATAATTTTATTTATTTTTTTTGTTGTAATTTTCTGTCCACACGTTAGTTCATAATTAATAGGTGCACCCTACGAAGTATCTTGGTGTCACGAGATTCATGTATACCTAACGACGTGTCTGCCATCTTTATTTTCCCTTATCATTTATCACGCTCTTAGACTCCACTTCTAATACTTATTTTTGCCTTTTATCCCGTAGCACGATTTATACTGATCCCCCTTCAGTTCCTTGTCGTTGTTGCTCCCCTTGTTCACTTCATTAGCGACACAATGTCGTCTTGCGTTTTGATTACAATATTTTTCTTTTTTCTTTCCCCCCCCCCCCCC
>NW_014332862.1:438202-464525 GCF_000341935.2 Cephus cinctus
CCCCCACTAACCGCTTCACCCTCCTTTCGATTCTTATCAGTACCTTAGGATTTATAACCACGGATATTGCGTTCACGGTCTCGGGGCGTGCCAATCTGGCAAATCGGCTCCTGTCCACATTCCGGTTGTCCATTCTCTCACGTGACGTTGGGTGGTCGGCAGCTCGTCACCTCCGGGACGTGTTCCGATCACTACGTGAACGTCGCTGTCAAGAATCCCAAATGATCCTTGGCTTCCATCCTTGGCCATAACCTTCCGTTGCTGTGGTAGGACTGACGGGTCCAAGTATCCATAATCCCTGTCTGTTCCAGATCCTCATCCGCATTTACGTTGAACGCAAAGGAAATATCAATCCTAGTGCGCCATCTTCTTAGGGTAACAAGCTCATCCATCACGATCAACATTGGTATCCTAATCGTTGTCACACTCCTTCCTCTAAGAAGTACCTCGTGACGTCGACGGAGGGCGCCAGCATCGCGTTATTAGGCCCATGTCAAAGGTCATAATCTCGTTCACCCAATCGCTTCCCCGGATCATCCTCCACTTCCGGGACCTGAAGGGTGCTCGAGCGACATCTATTCGAGAACACGATGATGACAAAGGATAAATAGAAAGAATCAAGGACACGGAACACTCTCAAGATCAAAATTATTATAAGGTTACTCCTTCATATCATTCGTACTCCATGCATCAATCGATTCTTATCATTCATTTCGTTTATTCCAGTTTCACGTTCCTCGTGTTCCTCGGCCGATGTCCAACGCTGTCCGGAAGTCTCTTCCTCCGGATGATCCTCTCGTCGACCGGCCTGATCGTACCGCGCGCGCGTTAATACACAATCTTGGCGAAGAGTCAAGGGACCCTCCTCTCTCTCTCTCTCTCTCTCTCTCTCTCTCTCTCTCTCTCTCTCTCC
Source organism: Cephus cinctus (assembly GCF_000341935.2). Lineage (NCBI taxonomy): Eukaryota > Metazoa > Arthropoda > Insecta > Hymenoptera > Cephidae > Cephus > Cephus cinctus. Next base: position 439,116 of record NW_014332862.1, read on the forward strand.
CTCCATTAATCGACCAACTCCCTCACCTCCCCCTCTCACTCTCACACTGTGATCCTGATCTTAAATATAATCTCAACAGCATCCGCCGTTCCTTCGCCAGCTTAACCTAGCTTACCCCCTGCACAAAACCCAGCCAGGTTCTCTCACTCTGGTAGCCGCTCTAGAATGGCGGCGACGCGTGAACCTTCGATGCAAGCAACCTAAAGCCAAAAGCGACTCGGCTAATAATTGTCCTCGAGCCTCCCAAGGTGGAGCAGTACGATTAGAACCCAGTTAGCACGCCCCGTGTAAAATCTGTAAGTGTCTCTACATACGTATACGCGTACGTGTACCCGCCCGCACCCGTACCCCGCATACAGGTTGTGTACATATGTGAGAGAGAGTGTGACGTAATTAATTATTATATCATTTTTGTTTTCCTTTTTTCTCCTGTCGTTTTCTCTTTTTTTTTTTTTCCATCGTTTTCATTTTCTCCGTTTACTCGCGCTCTCGCTCTTATTTTCTTAAAGGGGGTGTGGTGTTGTCTCTGCTGCGCGGGCAATGCGTATGTGTCTCTCTCCTCGTGGCGACGCGCTTAGTAGTAAGTTTCTTGCTCCAACCAGCCGCCGGGATTTCGGCGCAGGTAGAATCGTCTCGTCTCGTCGTAGATGAAGATGGCGAGCATGAATGGCAGGGCTGGCAACCACCAGACGAATCTGAGGATACGGAGGGTTACGGTTTGATTATTTTGATTTTTATATGGGATCGAAAAAATTTTAAAAAATCTTTATCTCGAAATAATGTCTTTTCACTTACTTCAGGGGGAACATGCGGAGACCTTTGTCCATGCCGGGTGTGTAGCTCAGGAACGCGGCTAAGGCTGTTTCGAATATCAGCCCGAAATTGAGAGCCCAATTTCTCATTCCCTGATGGATGATGGAATTACGACGTGTCTTGCAGACGATCAAATCGGCCCACTGGACGATGACGATGGACACGAAGAATGCTGTGTGGCAGGTGAACTCGAGCGTCTTGCGATCTCTGTAGGTCTGTTGTGAAAGTGGATGATTACAAGCGAGTACGAATTATAATTAAATAAATTTTTCAAAATTTGCATTTTTCAAGTCATTTATAATCTGATCAATATTTACCCATTCTTGGCCGTAGCTATCTTTAAGATCATTGACGGCCTTGGAGTCCCACATTTTCCGGATGCCGAAGAGTGTCGTCGGAAGGAAACCATTTTCAGCCATTATCACGAAGTAGACGAAGAAGCCAGCCGCTGCTTGGATCATGCCAATTTGTCCATACGCCATCGAAATCAGCCTAAAGGAAATAACCCATTAGCTATTATGGTCTGTGGGATTATTTGAATTTCGCGGGGTGGAGAATAATTTACAGGGAAGGCCAGTGCTTTTTTTTTCTTCTTTTTTTTCTTTTTTGTAATTCAGCGGAAAAATGTGCATGACAATTTTTCTTGTGAGAGAGCACGCAAATTTTTTGATCTTCCATTAATTCACACGGGAGTCCCCTGAAAATCTACAAGCTTTCATTGGCTTCTGTCTTTTTTTTTTTTTTTTATTAACCTAATTATTTATCACTAATGCGCTTACGTAGTTTAGTTAGTGTTAGAAGCGGTAGATACTGGTTATCACAAAATGCATTACTTACCACACGTCGTGACGCTATAGGCGGAATGCGAGATTCTTCACAACGAGACATGCCCAGACATACGACACTCATAACGCTTTCTCACGATTTTTTGGTCAAAGTATGACTTTTGAAATTTTTTACGGTACAGACTGTACAGTGCACTTCGTTTCAAGTGAAATTCGAGTTCAAGTATTTTGATATTGAATACATTTTTTTTTTATACGTAAACCGTGAGAATTCGTGTTGACACACAGAAGTGAATACGTAATTGCATTTTTTCTGCAATGTGTGTACAAAGACCGAGTATGTATTGTACAGGGCGTTTCAATTGACATTTCAAAAATCGAGTAACACGTAAAATGTGATTCCAAAAATCGTTTCGTCTTTTCTCCCTGTACAATCAATCACTCTATCTTCCTTACGTGCTCTTATAGTTTCTTCTCGTGGTATATAGCGGGTGGTACGGTGGTAGAAAAATTAGAGAGCACATTTTTTTTTTGATTCCGTCACCAATTGACAGTAAGAAAAATGTTAAAAGACGAAGAGTAAACAGTGCGTGAGGAAAGTGAGAGAGAAATTGAGGAATCGAGAGAAAGAGAGAGAGGGTAGGACGGAAAGTGAAAATGAAGGTAGCAAGATTTTTTTCTAAGAAAAGTGGAAAGCGGGTAAGTGAAGAAAGGAGAAGGGGAAAGAGATAAGTGTAAACTAGAGAAAAATTAACGATTCAGTGAAAACGATAACGTTAATCAATTTTTCAAACACACCTCGACTATTTTCTAAAAAAAAAAAAAAAACAATGGAGAAAGGAGAAGGGGAAAGAGATAAGTGTAAACTAGAGAAAAATTAACGATTCAGTGAAAACGATAACGTTAATCAATTTTTCAAACACACCTCGACTATTTTCAAAAAAAAAAAAAAAAACAATGGCGGCGCATGCTTCCTAACTAAAGATGGCTCAGGTGATCGGATCTGTCATTTTTTTTTTCAAATTCCTGCTTTTTTTTTTTTTAAACTGTGCACACAGTCACAACTATGAACACACCATCTAGACTAACGATCAATTATCGCAATTCTATCTATGAGTAACACGTGTAAAAGGCCATTAGGCAACGGACTCTAAGAAATAAAAAACTAAAGCATTCGGCATTCCCAACATTGTATATCCCTAGTACAATTAAGTTGCTGTGCTACTATGAGTTCCAAGAAGAAAAAAAGAAAAAAAAAAAAAGGAAAAACTAAGAAAATCTAATTCCTAAATGTGCGTGTACTTTGCGTATACGTGTCAGCTGTAAGTTGCGTAATTCAATTTTTTTGTAATCATTTCGCACATACAGATTTACGCAGAAAGTAATATGCACGTACGAGTATATCTGTATATGCGCCAAAGAAAAACATGTCAAAAATTTGGTTAAGTGGCCAAACGCGCGTGTGCAGTGAAAAATATTTGTCCTAAAAAAAAAAATACAAAGTACTATTTTTTTTTCAATCGATGCGAATAAGAGCGAATGAGAATGCGAGTTAACAAAAAATAAAAACGATTTTTTTACTTTTACTTTTCTTTTTCAAAAAAATCCGTGCGACAAACGACGTCATCAAAAATCATTAATTCTCGGGTTGCATCTAGGTATTGCTCTATCGTCCTACGGGACAGTGTCTAGTATTCGAAAAGTGTCTTATCTGCCGTCAATAAATTCGATTTTTTTTTTTAGTACAAAAAATCGATAACCAATACTCGAAAAAAGCATTTTCGAAAAAGCATTAACAAAACGTTTGACCACCCCCTTTCAAAAATTTCTTTAAACTGTCTTATAGTTTTGAGTGCAGAATTTAGATAAATGCTCGGTGGGTAATTAGGAGACCCACCTTCGGTTGACAAGATTGTCTCTGTAAGGATCACGCGGCTGCCGTTTCATAATGTCCGACTCCGGTGCCTCGTAGGCTAGCGAGATGGCCGGCACCTGCCATCCACCATTAGTTAGAAAAAAATATACTACCCCTATTTTCGTGCGGGCGTTGAAAAAGGCTCGAAAATTACACTAGCGTACTTTTTTTTTTCTTTTTTTTCTTTCTTTTTTTTTTTTTCAAGTAAACTTGTACATTTCGTTCGCGGTCACGGGAATAAGAATACTGGCTAGACCCCAACAGTACCGGTTCATCCCTCAAACGTAAGTTCGCGATCAACAATATTGTCTAAATAATTTTTCATCTGTATTTTTTTTTTCATCTCAAAATTCTTCCCCCTTATCTGGTCCTCGAATGATCCGACAATGTTGGACTAACGGCAGGTAGAAGGTCGTCGGGGCGATTGCGAGTTCTATTTGAAGCCTGGAAAAAGGACTCGCCAGTATGACGTCATCGGTGCTGATAAGCGAAGTGAGAAAGGATGATACGCAAGATAAAAGTTATCAAAGCATTCTAGACTAAGTCCTTCGTCCAGGTAGTTACGTTCCTTTGCTCCTTTCTTTTTTTTTTTCTTTCTTTTGTTATCTTTAACCAATTAATTGTCCCATACGATTAACCCGCTTTCTTGTACGTGGCCGTCTGGTTATTTGCCTTTTTGAAAGATTCTCTCTTTTTTTTTTTTCCTTGTAAATTTCCCCATTCCAATTAAGGTCTCTTGCTCTCCTGTCAAATCGAACGTCTCGTTCGCCGTCACTTTTTGCTTTTCTCGATGACATCTCGGCAGCGCCCTCTCAGTCGTTCCTCGCTTTTTCTTTCTCATCTAGTAAAGATGCAGTCGCAGTGGGAGAAGGCAGCAGCGCAATAGAGAATGTATATAAAATTTGTCGATAAGGCGATAAAGAAAACTGCATTGGAAGAGATCCTCGAGAGAGTAAAAAAAGTTATACGAGTGCCCGTAGTATAGCAGTAGTGGTGGTGGTGGTCGGTAGTAACAGTAGATAACAGTAGATAATATAGATAATAGAGGCAGCAGCGATAGTAAGTAGGTAAGTAATAGATAGTAAGTATAGTAGATAATAATGATAACAACAACAACAACGATAACAGTAATAGTCAGATAGTTATCGTTGTTGTTGTTGTTGTTCGAAGAATTTTTTCTACTATGAAAAAATATATGTATATATATATATATATATAATGTCAATGACAATAGCTACCTATACGGTATGATACGTAATACTAAAAGTCTAGCAAAGGTCTGAAGTATCTATGGCGCAACAATTGTCAGCTGTAACTCGCTACCAGTTAATAGTCGTTAATATCCACTAATTGGATTTAATTAATACACACATATATATATATATATATCGACACGTAAATCACTTGACAAATCCTGTTCCCCGGTACTCTCGACTCCAAAAAGTCATTCGCTCTTCCGAAGATGGTTCACTTTTTTTTTTAATGCAGATTTCCGAAAAAATTTCGATTTAGAGCACTACGAGGATAAGACTCGTTTTATCATGTTTCCTTTTTTTTTTTTTTTTAATTATGACGTCATTCTGTATTATCGGACTGACGTCATCCGATTCCCACCCCTTGGGTACGTGATCGGTTTTGAGGAATGATGATGGATTTTTCGTATGGTCCATTTCCTGCCGCGAGTCACGGCCCAGAGTTGCCAGCCTTTTGATAAATTTCACTATTTCCTTACTCCTTGTATTTGTTTATTTATTTATTAAATTATTTCACATAAATTTGTTTCTTCAAATTCTCTATCCCATTGGCAGTAACGCATTTGACGTTTTTATGAGATTTTTTTTTTCGAAAAAATTAATATCAAATAATGCGTGGAAGAAATACACAAATTGACTTGTAAAGTGATGGGTGGTTAGCAACTCTGATTTTGACTTATTGGATCGACGTGTATTTGACAGGCAACCAGGAACAATGGATACAATGCTGATTTGACAGTTCTGTCGTGTATTCAGTCACGTGGGTCAGGGCCTAAAATATGTGTAATAGGAGCGAAGGGTTCTCGAGATGGATAACAGAGGCAGTATGTAATGAGGCCGAGACTGAATTGTGTCGTACGGACTTTATCTGCAGTTGATAATAACTTTAAGAAAAATAAATTATCCTATAATAGATGCTTCAACACTGAGGACGGAAAGAGAGCTTGAATTAATAAGAAGAGAAAGTCGAGCGCATTGTGTAAAAATACGAGAATTGTACGTTAGAGATAGCGAGAGAGAGAGAGAGAGAGAGAGAGAGAGAGAGAGAGAGAGAGAGAGAAATAAAAGAAGTAAAGTTAGAAATAGGATTAGAATTTCATACCGAGTTTCAAATGGTTGAGTGACAATGAGTGGCACATGGATAATGTCAGTATGTGACAGTGACAGTAGTATGATTAGAGATAAGGATGGAAAAAGATAGTACAAAAAAGGAATGAGAAACATTCGACAGCAAGATACAGCGATTTTGATAAATCTTTCATTCGAAAGTAGGATGTGAGGAATTTTTTATGAGACGATCTTCCAGATGGGATGTTAGCTTGTGGGGTTTTCTGTTTCTTTTTTTCTTTCGTATTTTTCCCCTTACGAACACGTGACATGCGTCTGCCATTACGATCGACCTCTCCCTTTCGTAAAGTTCTCCAGGAACCGGCACGAGAGGAATTTTCAACGTGAATCAGGCCAACGTTGTGCCTTTCACGCGAAAACAAAGGAATGATATATAAATGTGATGATCGATGAAAGAACTTTATGAAAGCAGAGCCATAAACTTCATAAATAAATAGATGTTCGTCTTACCTTGATTAAACGAAATTACATCCATGAGGATTCTGGGTTTTTGTTTTTTTTTTTTATCATCAAAACAGGCAATACCGAAGAAATAGAACGAAGAGAAAGGAAAAGAGAAATAATAATTTGGCTTGACACGTGGGGACGGTAGCCGATCTTTTGGTTCTACCCGATTTGCGTAGATGTCGCTATGGTCGACTACTAATTTTTTTTTTCTTCTCTGTAATTTGAATATACCGAGCAAATGAATAGTAGAAAGTAAATTGAATATATTGAATAAGTCATTGATTCAGTGACAGAGCAGCGACCGTCCGTTAATGTTACATAATGGAAGTCGAACCGATTATTAAATTATTGTATAAGAATAAAAGAAGAGTGTCAGTTAATTGAGTGTATAGATAAAAGATTCCCTTAGCGAAAAAGTTACCAAAGACTTGACTGACGTTTACCTTAATTATCATTTATGTAGCGCGTGAGATTGATCGAGCAGGAAAGGCAAAATTTGGGGTTGGTCGGAGAAAATTGAAAAAAAAAAAAAAAAAAGAAAAGAAAAAAATGGTACAAAAAATCTGTATGCTTTGGACAACGATTACATTAAAAAGTGACAGATCGAAGCCGATAAACTTTTGGAAAATTCGAAGAGAGTTACAGATCAAATTTTTCAATAATTTATGAGTATCAAGTTACTAGAGGGTCGTTCGCTATTTTTTTTTTTTTTTTTTTTTAATAATAAATTCCTGGGTCCGACGCACCCGAAATTTTACCAAATCCTCGCTCAAAGTCCCAGTGTAGGCTGGATTGCCGATTGACCGTTCGTGCCGTCAGTATTTTTGAAAAGTGTCAATGGCGTTAAAAAAAGGTGTACCGTGAAGCGAAGATAACATGAGAAATAGAGTAACTAACTACCATAGTATAGTAATCATAAGATTAATAAATAACGTATAGACAAGGAAACGTGGAGATCGTCGCGTAGAGACAATGAAGTGACTTTGATGAAAAAAAAAAAGTATGTCTGAGCAGAAAATGGAAAAAAAATCAACTAGCACGAAATCCCTGTAAATAATCAAAACCCAACTACAGCCAAAGAGCATGTTCGTGGAATGAAGATTAAGGTGGTTTGCCTAGCCTCATAAAAATAGTATTCCAATTTCGCCGAACACCCAGTATATGACTCATTGAAGAACTATTGCCCAGATAATTTAATAACCCTCTTTGAGACAAGAAAAAAGGACAGAAATTCATCCCGTAGAAAATTTTCGTTTAAGTAACGAATAAAAAAAAAAATTAAATATTCCCAGGATTTTTAATTAAAAAATAGTCGTAATTAACGCTCGACGTGAAAGAGGTGTCTCTAAGAAATTTCATTAACTTTTACGGCCTGGAAGATGAGATATGTTAAGAAATAATATAACGTTTTTAATGTGCAACCTATATCTATGCAGTGAAACTTTGACTACGTTTGTTTCATTTATTTTGTAGATGGTAAATAATTTGGAAATTTTACACGCAACGCTGTTAAAAGCATCTGCGAGGAGGAATGCAAAATTCAGATACGTATCTTATAAATATTCCCTTGGTGATCAAACCACCCCAAACGTCGAAAATGATTATTTTCGAATGACAGTTGTTGAAAGTTAATGAAAAGTAAAGACGAAACGTAAAAACGACGATCTCCAAATCCCTGTTACTCCGCTGTTATCAGTGATTCGGTATTGTGTTGATGTGTTACCTTTCGTTAACTAGCTTGTCAGTGAACGGGTTTCGAGGCTGTCGCTTCATAATATCACTCTCTGCCTCCTCGTAGGCTAGTGAGATGGCGGGTACCTGATACGTCACATTATCAATGAGCTCACAAGTCAGTGAAACCGTTGAGAGTTCACCGCGAGATGCATCGCGAGTGAATCGACCTGTAGAACAAGGCTTCGTAGGATAGGTTAGGTCGCAATTGACAAACCAACGAAATACCTGATCGCGTCCATGAACGAACTTGGATTTCTGATCAAATAGGTCGAGACACTGGCGAAGCATCGTTTACAAGTATTAAAAAAAAAAAAAAAAATAGAAAAAGAAAAATTAAATAATAATATAATTATAAATTATAATGCCGAGACTGAGGGAGGAGTGATGAATTTGAAAACGATTGCAAGTCGTTGAATGTGAATGAGGTGATTGTGTGTTGAGGGGTTAGGGGCAAGGGCCAGGGGGGAGGAATATTCTTTGATTCTCGTGTGTGGATCGGACTTTCTTTCTTTGATTTTTCCTTAACCTTTCTTGAAGATGGATACGCTGCTCCTGTGAAATCGATTAGTATAGACTGATTGAGACTGTCCGAATGTAATTTTGTGAGACTTGAACTCTTGAAACGAGCTGTACAACGGGTATGGGTTGTTCCGACAATCTCAATGATATATATAAAAATAGTGAAGTGTTGTAAAAGTGATTTTCAATGAGCAGCAGTACCTCGAAGTCAAAAAGATCATAAGGTGCTCGTCGACAGCCTGTTTAAAAGGTAATCGACCAAGCGATACACGCTATTGTCTAATCTACAGAATTCTCTAGCATGTAACTGTAGCGACCTTTTATAAGGAGTTCGAACTCTGGCGCGTCTAATATCTCGCAGGACCGTAGGCATTAGACAGATCTAACCTGAATGGGGTTCGCTACGGTCTTGTTATCAATTGTCGAGCAAGCTACTGTTATCGGAACCTTTCGTTGACGAGGTTGTCGCGGTAAGGATCTCGTGGCCTCCTCTTCATAATGTCGGACTCCGCAAGTTCGTACGCCAAGGAGATCGCGGGTACCTGGTAATCACCATTTTCCACCCTTCAGTTGGTTTTCTGCACGATCGCTCTGCACTTGATCCTCTTTCTTTTTGCTCTGAGATAGATATCTTCTCTAGCGATCCACTATTTAATTTACACACTCTTCTCCTAGCGATCCTATTTTAGCTCTGGAGTATCGTTAACGTGAGCGAATTATTTGGTCTCGTTTCCATGGACCCCGAGGATCGTTTTCATTATCTTGGATGTTCTTATTAACGCGCTCTTTATCAATTTATCCCCAAGGTGAAAACGTAAGCTAAGGCCCGTACCGCAAGGGGGTGTGAATGGGTTTTGGGTATTTCTTTTTTTTTTCTTTTTTCTTTTAAGGGCTCCTGAAAAGTGGCAAAATTTTTCATTAAGGTGGACGCAGATCGATCAAATATTTTTCACCGAGGAACTTTAGTCTTTTGGACCGTCTTGAGAGCCATGGAATTATCTTCGGTTGATCATCATTAGCCTTTGAGGATGATTGATCGACCTGCGTCTTCGGGGATCGTTCACCGTCCCAAGGGAAACTCACCATGTCGGTTCCCAAGTCGATGCAAAGAATGGTGACGGTTCCGAGTGGCAGAGGGATGTCGCACAAGATGAACGCCAGGAAAGGCGAGATTTCAGGGATGTTGGAGGTCAGGGTGTAGGCGATAGACTTCTTGAGGTTGTCGAAGATCAAACGGCCCTCTTCGACGCCGGTGACAATGGAGGCGAAATTATCATCGAGAAGAATCATGTCGGCTGCCTGTTTGGATACGTCGGACCCGGCGATACCCATGGCAACGCCAATGTCGGCCTTCTTCAAAGCGGGCGAGTCGTTGACACCGTCACCTGGGATGAGCAAATGATTACACGTCGTGTTCAATAATTCTCTAAGGTAGGTAAGTGGCAATGATGGAGTACCTGTTACGGCAACAATGGCGCCCATTCGCTGGCAGCCTTCTACGATGATGAGCTTTTGCTGGGGCGAGGTACGCGCGAACACAATTTCGGTGTGGTACCTGAGGATCTCGTCCAGTTGGTCGGAATTGAGTTCCCTGAGTTCGGTTCCATGGACAACGGCAGCTTTCGCTTCGCGTGGATTCACTTCAGACACGGGAATGTTCAGACGCTGAGCAATGTCCTCGATAGTTTCATTACCTGGGGAGTAAAGAGGACAGTGAGATACAATGGGCTTGGCCAGTTGGCATCTTTGGAGGAAGATGAGTATTCGCGTTGAGTAGTGGGAAATCAATAGAAGAATGGGGGAAAGATAGGTAGTCGATGATACCTTCAGAGATAATGCCAACGGATTTGGCAATGGCTTTGGCAGTGATAGGATGGTCACCGGTCACCATGATGACCTTGATACCAGCCGAACGACACTTGGCAACTGCGTCCGGCACCGCAGCCCTGGGCGGGTCGATCATGGACATGAGTCCCACAAAGCGGAGTCCCTCGCACGGGAAGTTGGGATCGTCGCTGTTGAATTTGAAGCCAATGGGGAACTTGTCAGACGGGAGCATGAAGTCGCAGAAGCCGAGGACACGCTCGCCGAGACCTCCGAGCTCGAGGTAGGCATTGTTGAAGGCCTCCTTCATCTCTTCGTCGAGGACCTTCTCCTTGCCGCCGATGAAGATGGTGGAGCACCGGTCAAGGATTCTCTCTGGTGCACCCTTCATCACGAGAAGATAACGTGGATCATTAGGATCATCGGTTTCGTGTATCGACACCTGGTACTTGTTCGTCGAGTTGAAGGGGACCTCGCAGACTTTCTTGTTGCGCTTACGAATTCCCATGACGTCGCCGAGGGCAAGTTCCATACACTTGAGTAGAGCAGCTTCAGAAGCGTCACCGTTAACCTCCCTCTTCAGGATGGGCTCACCGTCCTGACCTGACTTGAACTCTGCCCTGTTGCAAAGGGTTGCGATCTTCGCCAGGGCCTTGAATCCCGGGCTCGTCCTGTCGTACTGAACACCAGATTGATCTTCGGTAGTGTCAGCTTCGATTATCTGATTATCGAACCACATGTGGGCGACGGTCATTCTGTTCTGTGTGAGGGTGCCAGTCTTGTCCGAGCAGATGGTCGAGGTGGAGCCGAGGGTCTCGACAGCTTCCAGATTCTTGACCAAGCAGTTCTTGGAGGCCATCCTCTTGGCGGTCAGCGTCAGGCACACCGTGACGGTAGCAAGCAAACCTTCGGGCACGTTCGCAACGATGATACCAATAAGGAAGATAACGGCATCGAGCCAATGGTAACCAAGGATGAAGGCAATAAGGAAGAAGGTCACTCCCAGGAATACGGCAACTCCCGTGATCAAATGGATGAAGTGATGAATCTCCTTGGCGATCGGAGTCTCTCCAGTGTCAAGGCCAGATGCTAAGCCAGCAATCCTTCCCATTACTGTCTGATCACCACAGCAGATCACCACACCTTTAGCCGTGCCTTCGACCGCGTTCGTAGAGAAGAAAGCGAGGTTCTTCGTCTCCAGAGGATTCTCGTTCGTGAACTCCGGCGACCTGGACTGGGGTTCGGATTCGCCCGTGAGGGAGCTGTTGTCCACCTTGAAGCCACGTGACTCGATGATCCTTATGTCGGCTGGTATACGATCGCCGAATTTCACTTCCACCACGTCGCCGAGCACCAGGTCCTCCGCGCGCAAGGTCAGCTTCTCTCCTTCTCTCAGCACAGTCGCGAATTGCGGTACCATGTTCTTGAACGACTCCATGATCTTACTGGACTTGCTTTCTTGATAATAGGAGAATATGCCTGTCACTATGACCACCGCGGCCAACACGATTCCCAGGTAGAGGTTGTCGTCGTTTGGATCCTCGCTCGTCGACGCTTGGATCGAGTACGCGATGAAGCAGAGGATCGCGCCGATCCACAGCAGCAGGGCGAAACCGCCGAAGAGGTTCTTGCAGAATTTAACCCATTCCGGCGTCTGTTTAGGTGGGGTCAGGGCATTGGGTCCGTCCCTCTCCAGATTCTCTTTTGCTTTTGCGTGGCTAAGGCCCTGCGAACGGTTATCATAAGTTTAGCATTCGCTTCCTCGTACACATCAATTATATTTTTCAAAAATTCATTATTATTATTATTATACTCACGTTTTCGGGGTGTGTGCTAAATCTCTGGTAGAGCTCCTCCAGGGAGATTTTGTGGAAGTCAATGTCCAACTCCTGCTTCAGGTCATCCAAATTGTCCCCCTTCCGCTTTGGGTTCTTCCGCCGCGACTGCGTATCAAAACAGTTGCAAGATCAGTTACAAAAGTAATAACCAATCAACAAGCGATCCATCCTAACTGGCACTTTCTATTGGATCTTTGGGTCTTGGTCCCATTTCTACATTAAGACGTACATTCCCCAGTGCGATCCACTGGTATACCCCGAGCTTCCCAATTAATAAGTCGGCCTTATTAACCCTTTAATTAAAACGAGTCAAGCGAACGTCTCGACCAGTACGTCGTCAGTACAGCTTTGGATCGTGAGGCCGTCGCGACGCGTCGCATTAATGCGTGTTCGTGAAACTAGAAAATTTTATGAAAATTTTATAAACCCCGCCCCCCCCCCTCTTTTCCAATAAAAATTAAACGTCCCTACGTTAAACTAGAAACTAAACTTCGCAAGTCGTTGACCTGCGGCTCGATAACGGGTTTTAAAAAAAAATGTCAAGAGTGCCAGTTCATTTTGTGTTTATTTGAATCAATTATATCCCCGAAGCATGTTAAGTCATTAGAGCGAGTTAATGATCGCGTGCGATTTGTTAATTAGCAGTAGTACCACTTAAGTTGTGTTTATTCTAGTGCGTGAAGTTGTCGCTTTTTGTCAAATACAACAGTACAATATTTCATGTACTTCAGGCTGAACTTAGTCAGTGCCAGTTTTGACAAATAGTCATCGAGACAATATCGCGTGTTAATTCGTCGAGTGCATTAGGTTACAGTGCGTTTCAAAGAGAATACGTCTGCGACATTTACCAGCAGCAGCAGGCAGTAACGTTAGAAGAATTTTACGACCACGAGAGGATACAGGAAAATAAAAAGTCACCGAGACCTTGATGCGAGGTATCAAAGTTATCACAGTACAGTAATACCGCAGTAGTATTAAATTGCAAAAATAGTATATACAGTAGATACGACACTAGACAACAGTAGATATTGACGCATGCGAATGAAATAAGTATGGAAGGTAGAAGACATAAAAAAAAAAAAAAAAGAATTAGAAAGTTAGTACAAGTGTGTGGCCCTTGTCGTTGTGTCACTACCGAAAGTGAAGGTTGGTTGGTCTGCCCATTAAATATCTCCAGACTGAACTTACCGACGACAAAGACAAGAGGTAGAGAGGAAGTATAAGACGAAGAAGTAACGAGGCTAGGAAAGAAAGAGAGAAGACAGAAGAAGCGACAGAAGACGCGTTAGATAAGAATTTTTGCAAAAGTTCGAAAAATACGATTAAAAAATTAATTTTCATCGTGGCAGTAGTTGTAAGAATCGACGACCCACATTAAGTTACGAGAGTCCCGTGAGATATCAGTCATGGAAGATAGACGATCTCGGAACTCTCTGGAAAGGGACTGTAGGTACAGTCCCTCTAGGTTAAGTGACGAGAGTATCGCTAAGAAGCCCCCCTCTATCCCCCACCACCGCCACTCCAATAAAAGGCCCCAGAGCATCAGCAGCAACGGCAACAGCAGACCCAGCGATATTACAGAGAGCGTCTTCGAGTGCACTCGGTACCTTGAACAATCCGTCAGCAGTTTTGTTGTCGTCACGAATGTTGGGTAGCGTAGCGACCCTGTACGAATCTGAGCGGCCATGCTGTAAAACAAGTGCGTAAAAAAACATAATGAGTGGATGCGTGTGTATGCTGTAAGGATGGAAGAAAAATATATAGTCGAGACAAAAGAAATCGTGTGGGTATTAAAAAAACATATAACAAAAATTAATACGAACGATGACGATTGTAGACACGAGACGAGAAACTTCTTGCGTCAGCTGTACAGCTTGTGCGCATGCGCGCACTAAGAACGGGTACGCATGTGAATCGGTCGTAAGTTCGAAAATTGAGCTCGTGAATATCGTAAGGGAGTCAACGACGTAAACAGCGGCGGCCATAACGCAGTAAGGGGGAAGGAGGGTGGCCGGATTTCTGGATTTTCCGAGGGATGACTCAGAATAATTTAGGGCGACAGTATAGCGCGACTTTACCAAGTTGGAAGGGTCGTACGGTAGGGTGCGTGACGTCACTTCCTTTTCCCTGCTAACGATTCGGGCTGGTTCGTCTTTGTTTGGCTACGTTTTTTCACTGGAAAAAGGTGTCACGCGAGGAAGTTGAAACGATAAAACGGTAGCCTTGGGCACTCGATACGAATAGCGTCAATCTGTTTACTCGTTGCACGTAACCAGTACTTCCGGTCTCGATCGAAAGCGGATGCAGGTTCGTCAATGGGAAAGGATCACCGATGATTACGTAAATTTTTTTTTTTATCGGCTGACAGTTGGTATCGATTTTTTTTTTCGTCGGGCAATTGCCACTGCTTTGCCTACGAAAAGCCCAATCTACGCGATCTCACGACGTGTCAGTGACATTTTGAATAACGTAAGATCGAAAGGGCTTATCAAAAGTTTGACATAAAAAAAAAAGCATAAAATTTGATTAAATGTTATTCGATAAGAAACAAAACATTATTTCCACTCGAGAATCACACCGAGAATTGATACGTTTCCTCCGATCAGTCTACACGAGTGTATTTATAAAAGCTTTCGATCGTCATTCGACGAATCAAACAATAAAAACGAATTCGCATGACGCGGAACTAGTTTAAAAAAAAAAGTAAATAAAAGTAAACCCATCGGCGACGCGATTGAAATTCCCAATTAACGAGAGACAAATTAACGTCGCGACCCGCGTTAGGAGGGTGGCAGCTACTTCCGTTTGCGTAATCCACGCGGACTGATGATTTTCAACGCCTGACGTAATTACGAGTTATGGCGTTAAAAGCGTTGCTCGCTTAAAAGCTTCGAGCAATATTTTCATTTCAAATTTTTAAATATTTTTATTTGTTTTTTTTTGTCAAATTTTGTTAACCGGATACCGTCAAATGAAATTTTAATGCTCTACTAATAGCCAGTAGTAGGTACGTCAATTCCGCCCGTCTACTGTACATTGACGTATATATATATATATATACACCTACTGTACTATTTACCTATATCCACGATTACATAACATGCAAGATATCCGACGCCGCGCTACGATAAACTACGGATAAGCCTTTAATTATTCATAATTCGTTTGGGTTATCTGAAAGACAGTATAGAACAGTAAAAAAAAAAAAATAGAAATTACGAAACGCTCGTTCTCGAAAAACAAATCGACTATAAATTGGCGTATTAGAAAATGAAAAAAAAATTACAATTCTTTTTCTACGAAATAATTAATAAGTTTGCGTAATTTTTCCAGAACTCCTACAGTCCTAGTAAGCCTATACTCAGACGAGAGCGGAAGTGGTTGCGGCACGACGGGCAGGAACGTACCGCGATAAAGTCAGCTACCGTTTGGATATGATTTAACGTAATAATGAATAAAGGTTCCCCCACAACAAATATAACTCGTTGGGTCGTTGCAAGTCGTTTAGAAGCTGGTAACAGCTGTTGCAAATGTCAGCAAGAATTTATGGTCGACCCAACCTGTGACAGAGTCACGTACCTGGAATCACTTCGAAAGCTCATATTTCGATGATAAATTTACAAGAAGCTGCTACGGTCGTTTGAAGATTTTCCAAGATTGAGCATTGAGATTGAAAGGGGATGAACGACCACAAAGGCTTTTGGGGGTAGTTTCGCATTTGTGATATCCCGTGAAATTGGTAAAGAGTCAGTCTGGCTGGCGACTGTCCTCAAAGTTGAGTTAAGGGTTGCAGTAGGTTCGCTCGAGTGGACGCGGACTAGGGGGTGTGTAGATAAAGTAACGAGACATCTGGCGGCGGTTGGACGAAGCTAGAGAGATAGGGGCGATGGGAAAACATAAGGGGAGAGAGCGAGACAGACCACCATTTCAGCATGCGCGTCTGTAGTACGTGTGTGTAGAGGGGGTTGCAAAATATAATCGTGGGGCAGGTAAGGCGTCGCGTGCAGGATGCACGTTGTGTACACCCCCTGAAGAAAGTTATATTTAGTCTAATTTAGAATGCAACTCGGCGACTCGGCAATTCAGGGGTTACGAGGGGGGAGCAGTGTTCCCGTGCTCGGGGCACGGTACCACTCGTCGCCAGGGGTGCGGTGCAGGGTGCAAAAGGGGTTGGCGGGTCGATCGCGCTGGATGTAGCTCTAGGCTGGTGCGCATGCGACCCGAGGTCCTCTACTACCCCTCTGGAGTAACCTAGGGTAGGTGAGTCCCCCTCCTGCCCCACTGCTGGATCAATATCCAACCAGGCCATATCCCTTTTTTGGTCTCACCCGCCCCTACGGCCCCGCTGGCAACCCTTGGCGAGTAAAACCACAGACTGGCAGAACACCCTTTATACACTTATTTCGACTGTGAACTTCCGGTTGACCGATTGCTGACGCGTCGGGATTGCTTTCGAAACTTGATAGGAAACCTGACTGAGTTATGATTTATCCCCTTGCTTGCGCCATCGGTTTACTTCCGTATGAAAAAAGACAACCCCTAGCTGAGCTACCCTTACGATGTAACACGGCCCTCGGGATGGCTCGCCCTAGCCGCTTGATAGCCCAGTGACCCAGTCCTCTTATGCGCAGACCAGTCTGTGCCAAATTTTCGGTCTGACTCAGTTTCTCTATTTTCCACTTCCTGTTTCCTTAATTGATCCTGCTTTTCGATCCGGCAAAGGGAATGCTAGGAGAGTAGATAAATATTTTTATGTACAGTTATTTTATATTTTTCGTTATTCCCAAGG
Organism: Cephus cinctus; assembly: GCF_000341935.2. Lineage (NCBI taxonomy): Eukaryota > Metazoa > Arthropoda > Insecta > Hymenoptera > Cephidae > Cephus > Cephus cinctus. The sequence goes on from NW_014332862.1 coordinate 456,161, forward strand.
CAACGGCGAGATGCAGCAGGGTCTTAAATGTATGAGGTCACGGCTCGACCGGAAGGACTTTTGTCTTCGAGACACGTAAAAAGTTGCTCGCAGGGAATGGGGTGGTTTCTGAAAGGGATCCTATCGAGAGATATGCCAGCATTGGAATTAGGTAATCCTCCAGCGGGTAATTTGATGATACGCCACATATCCGGAATTTGGGTCTTGCAGGTCCTGAAGATCCCTTAGGCCCTATGTCTAATTCCTGTTACCAGAAGCTCCGAACTCAATCGAGAATGAAGTATAGATGTGTATCCGGCATAAGGCCATTTTGCTTTGTGAATAGTATCGCAGAGTGGCTTTGGCATGTTTCTAACCTGAGTATCCAGTGAACACACTTTATTTGAGCTAGTCAGCATTTTTCGATCAATGCCCATCGTCCAAAACAGGACCATAATAGTTTTCCAATAATGGAGTTGGCATCACTGTTCGGTCAAAGCCTAGGTCAGCCCAAAAAATAACATGAAGTTGGCTCATAAATTTTTACTATCTTGATTCCGATCTTCGGTCTACCTAACCATAGCAAAATTAAGTCGGTAGGATTATTCTTTCCTTGGGTTTTTTTTTTTTTTTTTTTTTTATTTATAACAGCAGAGAAAGAACGTCGAAGAGGAAAGCAAAGAGCTCAAAGTAGCGGCAACGCCAGTGGTAGCACATATTGACATAGCTGCGAGTTTATCAGATCCTAGTTTTGAAAAAGAAAAAGAAAAAAAGAGAAACAGGAAGGGATCGATTTAAGCCGTGTTTGGATTTCATATGGGGAAAAGCAAAGTCCTGAAACTAGGTTAGGTTGGGTCTTCGACGCACCCAGACAAACTTTCCAACTCGAATTACTTGAGTAAGTTTCTCAGACTGATTGTCAGTCTCTATTTAGTGTGTTTCGAATAAAGGAAAGTTCTCGTTGGGACGTTACGTACTCAAACTGTAAATTATTGATGAAACCCATGAAAGCCCTAACTTCTTCAAGAAAAAAAATCAAATTAGATAAGAGCCCTTAAGGAGATGGGTAGCATCCCTTAGTTTAACAAGTATCAGAAGTATATATATATATTTCAATTAATTCAACCGACAACCTTCTGTACCTAGTATTCGCGGGTAATTCGAATATCAGTTAGTACGGTGGTGCGGGGGTAGGAGGGGGGCGAGGCTACTCGTATTATTGAAATTTTTTGTAAAATCACAAAACACGATAATGTCCAACGTAATGGAGTTATATCGATCGAGGCCATTAGAGCTCAGCAGTTTAACTCCAGGAACGTTATAGATGGGTGCCAAGGCGGTCAGAAAGGGGTGCATTTTGATAAGGGTCGCCCAGTCATGCGATTTAAATTATATATGTTCATCGTACTGGACATACACCCTTCTGGTCTACCGATACACCTTACTCAGGTTTCCTAGTGAGCGGCGTGACTTTCTAGGGGTTGTAAAATGTCAAAGGAGTCACTATCTACCCCCTGCGACGTCTGTATCAGCACGTAAAATTGATCGCGTAAAGGCGATCATTTAGCCCTTGTGGACAGACCTTTCGTTTTTACAAGCAGAAAATCTTTACACACGATTTCACTTCATCCCTTATTTTGTTTTAGGCAGACACCCTTACGTCTTATCCACAAGGATATGAAATACAAATTTTGTGAAACGCTGACGAAAAAAGAAATATGACCGACTTTGCACGTGCCTGTGGTTGTTATTATTTAACAAGCGGCACATCCCAGTGCGATGCTTTCTGAATATCTGGACCATTTTGCAGATTGGTTCAAAGATAAAAACGATCGTTCATTTGGTAATTTACATAGAGAGCGAAACACTATGTCGTAAAGCTAAGAAATGGCAAAGTCGATTTAACGTTTAAACAAATGAAAAAATGTAGCCAAATAATTTATACTTTTTCAAAAAGAGTCTTGTATGGTTGGTAATACGTTTGATAAAGTAGCTAAACTACTTGACACCAGGTATAAGAACGAGGGAAGTGGATACACAACTATGCTACAAATTCCAAAGTAGTTGGTTATTTTTGGTCTTTGCCCCTGAGAGACTTTGACGGACACATAGTACGCGCTGGTATATACATATATATGTCAAACATGAAAACGACCCAGCATAAGATTATGTTCGATCTCAAGATAAAATAAAGTTCTTCTGGCAGTATCGTATTTTTCTTGATATTTTCACAACAAACCCAAAATACAAAGAACGCGTTTCCACAGAAGGATCAGAATTTCATAACCCAAAAATAATCTACACTGTAAAAAAAAAACCGTCCGGTCCTCGTTTCTAGTCAATTTATTTTTGTTCCTCGTAATACCCGTGAAACCGGCACAACTCAATAAACCGTTCAGTCGTTCCCAGCGCGATTCCTGTAGCAATGAACAATTGCGTAATAAACCGGTACAAAAGAGGATTCGCGTAGACGACAAAAGATGAGGAGTAAATGTGCCTTTGGGGATGATATAGAGCTGTTAGAGGAACCAGATAGTACTGGTCCGCAGTAGTTTGAGAAGTGAGAGAAGTCCGGAACCAGTGATTGCACGGAATGAAGTCATCCAGCGACGGTCACGTGTACAATGAATAGACGTCGTTTGTAAGTGCAAACGAGTCTCGAGGCTTTGCGCTTTCATGTAAGAAAAGGAGAGACTGATAATTCCATAAGTAAATATGAAATTCATTGGAGGAGACAGCGAGGAGATCCGAGTAGGTACTGATAAATAGTGATTTTAAAATAAGGTGTGATTACATAAGCTTATCGGTAAATATTCCAATAGCAAAGGAAAACATACCGTAAAAAAAATTCATTCTACTCTCATCTAAAGCGTTAATTTTTTTTTTTACACGAGTACCTTCACCGCTTTCTGATATTCGTTACTTTTTCTCTTTTTCGTAAAGATTCACACGTGCCGTGATTCCTCGTAAAACGCGACGTGATTCCTCGAGGCTATAGAGAAGAAGTCGGTAGCCCATGGAAAATTGAAGTCAGGTATGAGTCGAGCGGACCTTTTTTTGTTATGACTACGCGGTCGCGTAGGGTATAGAGATAGGTAGTAGCTGGAAAGGAGAGGATGAAATCCCTTTAGTAAACAGTCGCTCGAAGCAGCTTGGAATAAGGTTGGAAAATACGTTGAGCAAAATTAGATATAGTTTTTTGGATTTTATCTTGAAGTCACGTGTCCGGCATCTATGGAAACGAATTCGTGCGAGTAGTCGAGGCGTACGAATACGGCTGGACTCGGCTTGTGGCGTAGTCATAGGTCACTCGCGGACGAGGCTTTATCGGCCTACAGGGGAACGCGAGGCTATAAGAATACGAGAGTGGTGCATTATGGGTGGCCAATGACCGCTTGTTGTAACGTAGTCTAGGGAAACAACGCTCCCAAGCCGAATCCCTATAAATGCCTAAGCAGAAGTCTTTCAAAGTGCTAATTAATACAAGTGGATTTTCTTCTTTTCTTTGATTTTACGGTTGACTCTAGAGTTTTATGACTTTTTGTTGGACACGTATAAATATAGATTCGCGTATCTGGTAAGAGGAGCGAGTACATAAATGGAATCGGTATCGGCGGAATCAAAATGTCAGATGAATTATAAATAGGTTACGATCGATAAGCGCCCCAGAACTCAACTCGCCGTCGGCGCCATCTAGTCTGCAGCCCTTTTTGTCTTCGGCTGTTACTACCCCTTCCCGCGACACGAACCAACCGAACCCTCCTACTATTATCGTCTTTCATCATGTCCTCCTTTAATTTCCTCCCTTTTCTTCACGTTTCTCTTACTTTAGTTAACTTTTGCCTTGTGTGCGATTAAAGACGGTGACGTAATCGCATACGAGGTGCAAGAGATGATCGTCTATCTTCAAAGACAAAGATGCGTTTCCTCCATTCCGGAAATCAAAAGTCTGACATTTTGAGCGGAAATAAGTAGGCATGTATATATAACATGATCGCTCGGGGTAGAAGTGCAAGTGGGGTGTCTGAGGAGGGATGGTCGTTATCACTTGACTGATTTCGAAGATAAATTTCAACGTAGATTTGTGAAATATTGGATTGATTTAAAAAAATATTTTTTAAATCTCCGTCACGGTCCTTGTCTGTCGGATAGAAACAACGAAATTGAAATACTTGTAAAAATGAATTATTTCGAGAGCTTTGGTTAATTTCAGTATTTAACTAATTGCCAAATTACGCAATTCAAGGTTTAATTTGTATTTTTCAATGAATTCAATATATACTCCAAATTTCCACCAGGAGTAAGATAGGAAAAATTTTTTGATAATACCGATAAAAGTTAATTAAATCTACAAAAAAAAATTGAATTAAACTATAATTATTTCAAGGAGACCCTGAGTTATTGAAGCACCACGGCGCTCTGCTAAATTACAGTTCCACGTTCCACGTTCCCAAATTCAGTCTCTACCTATAACCATTACAATCTCAGGCATTTATGAAATTTCACTAACTGTTAGTAAGGACCGCCAGACAGTTTTATAGGAGCAGTCACGGGTTGAGTGTAAAATACAAAATTTGATCAAAGTTGGCTTTGGGTTAGACCTACGGAAGAATGATTGGGCTGTGGATGAGCTACCGGGAGTAGAGGGGCCTGGAAGAAATTTCAATGAATGGAAAACGTTACTAAGGGCCTCTTAAAAGAATCGACCTTTTCAATTGACGTGCCCGTCCTTGGACATCGTCACGAATGGACGAGTAGAACGGATTGTCCGACGTACAGAGACAGACAAACAGAGGAATTTGTGTCATAACAGAGAGAAGCGATCTGTCGATTCGGTGAAAAAAGAGGCTCCAGGATGGTTGCCAGAATTTATTGTTTTTCCTCATTCCGTGAATTCTATCTATCGAGTGACGAAAAACAAGATGGCTACTTGGTGAATCTATTGTCAACTCGCGTGGAAAAGTACAGGTGCAAAGTAATGTGAAGCGACTTCGGTCACCGTCTGCGCCCTCTATACGTGCTCAAGTGAGAATTCAGGGATTTTGTCGTCGAGGTAATGTTACCAGGGTTGCTTTGGAGTAAAACGGAGGGTGGTTTATAGCGACGACGTCAGCGCGCAGACTCGAGACTCCTCGCGAAAATCACTAGTTGTGGAAAAATTGGTGGAAAAATTCCACGACGTTTCGACTGCTAATTTCTTCCTCGTAAATTCATCGGGACGACGATTTCAATATCAGGACAATAATTTTAAACTATACGAAAGTAGTTATTCACGTGTATTACATGATCCATGGATCTTCCCCAAAGGAATTGATTAATTAAATTTGGCATTATCGATCGATCCTCAATTTCTCTCTAATTACGACGTAGATTATAAATTTGTTGATTCGTAAAAACAGAACGATTGCTGGCAGCTTATGAATAATTATTCAGTTCATTGTGTACGCATGCGCAGAACTGTCAGACAGTTTTACATAAACGCCCTATGACTTTTTTATGTAAAATAACGAAAATCCGAATAACCCATGATTCCTAAATATCGTACGGAAAAATTGTATGAAGATATTCAAGACTTTTCTGTGAAGAAAAACAGTTAGCTAATCGTAGCGCACAAAGTTATGATCGGTACAGTCGCATCGATAAACGAAATCAAATGAGAAAATTGTGAAAAAGCAATGATATACGTTATGCCCTATCAAAGATATCAAGTTAAGGATTATTTTCAACGACACTTGATAGTAAAAGAAATAATACGAGTTCGAGGCTACGAGTCGAATGGCTGACGATGTGGAGGACGAAAATCGACCCAGTTTTGATATTGAGGCGATCGTCCAATCGTGGAATCGGCAAGTCTCGAGTATCCTCGGGTCGAGCTTTTGGCCTGACGAGGAGGAAGACACGAGCAGAGATAGCGAGGAGAGAGGCTTTGCAGCAGCAGCAGCTAGGAATATGCGCAGGCGCGTTGACATCAAGAAATCACTAACCTGAAGAGAGAAGAGCTCATGCCAGTTTCCATGAAGCGACAATTCACATGAAAATTTTCTCATTTCTCACGATGAAAGGAGTATATTCAAGCTTTAATGATTCGCGCCAGCATCTCGTGAAAGATGGCGGACTTTTTGGGATAGCCGAGGGGCCTTTCAAGACTAAAGTCAATAATGACGGGATTCTCTAATTTTTCTTTCTTTTTTTTTTGTAAAGATCACAAGAACAATCCAAACGCCACCATTTGGACCAATCGATTGAAGCACTCGCAAGGGATGTTTGAGAATTGTCACTATGATAAGTTACCATGTTATCTGTGCGTGTCGCTCCGCGAGCTACACCCTTTCTTCTGATATCACACCCTGACCGAGATCAATTGGCACTGACAGAAGCGATCACTGCGAAGCACTAGTAGTAAAATGGCCTCGAGCTTTCCTAGAAACTTTTCGATGCTTTCGACAGTCTCTTCTCGTCTCACTCTCTCGCACTCTCCCAATGCTTAGTCACCCACCCACCCTGTCTCTACGGATCGAAGGGAAGCTTTGAGCAGCAGTTGGACAAGTATCGCGGGGTGCACGATACACTCGGGTGTCTCGAAAGCTTCCGAAAGCTTTCAAAGGCAGAACCCTCGATTATTTTCCGAGAGAGAGAGAGAGAGAGAGAGAGAGAGAGAGAGTGCGCGGAGAGAGAGGGGTGGAGGGTGGAAAGCTATTCCCACCCGAATCGATCGGGAGTCGAACGACGACGGATGAGAGACAGAGAGAAAGAGAGAGAGAGAGAGAGAGAGAGAGAGAGAGAGAGAGAGAGAGAGAGAGAGAGAGATAGCGAGCGAGAGAACAAGAGAGAGACAGAGCGACTGGAACTCGAGCAAGAATTTCTTGAATTCCTCTCTCGAGGAATCGAGAGAGATAAAGAGAAAGGCCCAGAGGGAGTAATGAGAGAATGAAAATTCCTTCGTTCTTTCTACAGGTCGAATCCATGAGCTGGCAACACTATAAAGGATCCCTATCCACGGCCAGTAGGCATCTAAGAATGGCCATCCATTCTCAGAGCAACTAACGGCCAGTCAAAGCAAACACACTCTCGACGACTTCCTCGCGTTAGCTCGGTACTCCACTACCTTACCATTGCCGTGTAGCTGCCGGATGTCTCGGGTATATAATGGGTACGGACTCTCGGGTCTCGTTCAGTGAAGGAATCGGAAGGAACGACACAAACCTTGTCACCCATGGCTGCGGCGAGCGGTGTTCGATGTAAGAGAAGTTAGCAGCGCGGCTTCGAGTGGACCAGAGACTGACTGGCGTTTCGTGCCGTGGAGGACCGCCGGCATCATCGACCCGTCCTCCCCACTCCGAGGACACAGTTACCCCCACCAGCTACTCAGACAGCCCCCACCACTTCCTCCTAACCCGTGAGTCGCCCCACCCGTTCAAGCGCGCAAGCTCGGCGATGAGGCCAGTGGTGCTCAGCCAGCCGGTGGACGAGTCATTTCGGGATCTGGAAGCTCCCGCTATTCTGGTAGATTTATATTACTCCTTTCAATATTCCCAGTTGAGAGACAGTGCCTCTGGATCTGTGCTAGTGGGCTAGACGCCACACGACCGATTCTCCTCAGCTACCCCAGCTTTCCTCTTCTTATACCAGTATTCCGCTTCTTCTTCTTCCTCTCGATCCCTTTCTTTCTCGCGCTCTCTTACGCCCCTGTAGCTGTGCTCGTATCCCGCTTATCTTTCCCTGACTATCCGTATTCCTTCCTCTTCCTCTTCTCGGAGCTCGGCAAGAATCCTGTGCCATTCGGTTTGTCGATTATTTCTCGTTGCGCTGGCGGACCGAGCGCTTGACTGATGGGTTGTCGAAACTTTTACTCCTGGATGTTTCCCTTCGCCTCTTTATTTATTTTGTCTTTTTTCTTCAACTCTTCACACAGAACGTCATTTCCTGGTTAGCTCGAAGCAGCGACGATACCAGCTACTGCTTTTGAGAGCTTAGCGAGTCTCTTCATTAGGTGAGTGGGTTACTGGGTCTCCGACTGACAGTGCAAGCTCTCATCCTACCTCGGTATACTGGACTGCGGTAGTTTGACTAGGGAATATTGCTTGTTCGCTCAATTCCATTGTTTGCCCAAGTGTCGGTGCTGCGTGGCGGGTTAGCTCTTCCTGACAGATTCTACTACACGCTCCCGAGAGTTAGTTAAAAAACTCTTGCGACGTTTGCGCGATATCTGTCAAAGGGAAATGGCTCTTTGTTACATAATGCAGTATGTGCACGTACCTCGTAGGTATAAACAAACCACGTTCTTCCGTTGGGCATACAAAGGTTTTACGAATTCGTTCGTGTGCAATGTCATTTTCGACACTGCTTTCGCGTCGGTTACGATGCAGGCAAAGGAGAACAGGAGGGG
>NW_014332862.1:464688-507564 GCF_000341935.2 Cephus cinctus
AGGGGGGGTCGTCTAGCGCCTTTTATGGGTAATAAAAAAAAATTTCTTTTTAGAACCATTACTTTTTTTTTATGTCGATCAAAAATGTTCCTTTAATCTTCAACCCTTATAGAGCAATGAAGATGAGGTACGTGCCAAGATAGATATGCTTTGTACGTAACATACATATGTGTACATACACATGTTTTAGCAGAGATATGGAGTAGTCGCGACACGATTTCAACGTTAAATTGAACGAGTCATCTTTCGACTCGATTCGAGGAAACTCGGGGTTCGTCGTGGGCGGTCAGTGGTTCTCCGCATATATTTAAATTACGCCACGTTATTACAATAGCGAAATTCATTGTGAGCTTGGTTATTTATTAAAAGTAACATTTAACCCTAATTTTACAAAACTCAAGGTAAACAAAACTCGACAAATAATCTTGTCTCCCTCGTTCTCGTACCGTAGTGACAAACGAGGGTAGCTTCTGACGTCATAGAGTGCCTACGTCACATTCCTCCATCGTTCCCTGCGGTTAACACAATTACGACACAATAACGTCTTGATTGGGGCGGGTGGGGAAGGGGGACATTTGTAAAAAAAATTTTTTTCCAAAAAGAAAAAAAAAGTTTGACGAATACCTAATTTTTCCCTGAGGGCTGGCGGGATGGCCTATTCCTGCGGTAAACAAGGGTTGAAAGGGGGGGGGGGGCGTATGCTAATTGAAAAGGAACAAAATCGAAGGAACTCGAGTAGCTACGGATCGGTAGCCGTGATAAATGGGGAAAATATTCATAAAGGTAAAAGAAATTGCCACGGGATATTTACGTCCCTGCATTTCGTCGGTCTTGAAGCGTTTTACAAACGCATAAAGCGAGCACTCGAGTGCAATCCAGTTCGCGTTGTTGCCGATTAGAGAAGAAAAGGCCGAGTCGTAGCCGGCAAAAGAGCGACGGACGTTCCTATCACGCGAATCTTTAGCCACTGTGCTTTATCCCACAGGAGCAAAAACGTTTGGCTACCTGGTTATCAGAGATAACAAAAAAAGTCGAGGAGGTGGAACCCCATGAAAGAGCACTAGGAGTGAAAATTATTTTTTTCTGGAAAAAAATATTAGTACTAAAAAAAAATTGTTTTCGAGCAAAAAGCATAAGCAGACTGACGCACCCAATCATTGCTTATCCGTGACAGGCAGTGCGAGTCGATAAATATTTATTTGCCGTAATAGATATTTTTCCTTGTATTTAACGGAATATGATAAATTATGAAATTTTGGCGATTAATACATCGAAAGCTTCTAATCTCTCCCAGGGATCCTCATTCTCCACTGATCTTTCCAGGGCCCCTGGATCTAGGTCCGTACCGAGTCAGTGGCGAACGCTCGCAATTTGCTGATGCGAGTTATGCAATCGAGGACTGGCCTTGCGCCAATCTCGTGTATCACTCAAACTCGTCCCACAGCCGGACACACACGTTCCCAAGCTCATAATGCCGGACTCGTACGTGCACCGAGAGCGGCTCGTTCGCGTAGTCAAGACTCTCGTGTCGCCAGCAACTCGGTACAACCAATAATCGCATTGGTATCAATATCAGGGCCGTATAAAACCACTAGACATCGCTGTCCCTTAGGTAGCACCCACCAAGATCCACGTAAGGTGGAACCCAAAGTCTGGATCACACGCGGAGACCCTATGGCCACATAAGAAAATCTTTCGACGAAGCACGGGACAGCATCCCTGAAGATAAAATCTTAAAGGGATAAGAAAAAAAAGGTCAGCTGAAAAGACGAATAGCGAATAACGTGGGGATGATAGGTCCAGATGAAATGGTGAGGCTGGAGGGAGGGAGGGGGTAATAATTTTCAAAGGGTTAAATTCATATACCCCAGTTACTCGGTAAACAATCAGTAAATTTATTTCTACCTGCATCCCCCCCCCGCCCCCAGATAACCCCTTCCTAATCCCTCTTCGAAACCTCCTGTTAAGGAACCTCCAACGTTTTTCACCCCAATTTCAACATCTTCGTCCTTTCGGCCCGTTAATGCAAATCGCTTCAGTCCTCGACGATGGAAATCCCGAGATTGCACAGGCATGTACAGGGTGTTCCGGAAGTACGAACCGGGTGTATCCTCGAAGCATGTACCTTTACGTTGACGGGTAGAAGGGAGCGGGAGTCGTTCAGTTGCACCTGCTATATGCAATATGCACGTAAGGACGCAGTATAGGCAACGATACAGGGAAAAAAGACCCTAAGGATACAGCGTCCTTGGTCCATGCGTGTTCGTATGGTCCAAATGGGGAAGCGACAGAATGTGCGTAAACATGGGTTTTAAGTACGGGCGTGAGCCTCTTTCGTTCTGTCTCTGTCTCTCCCGTTGCCCAGAATAAATTCCCTCTCTCTTTCTCTCTCTCTCTTCTGTTATCTCGTGCAATCAGTAGAGAGATAAATTAATCGAAACAATTAAAGTCGAGTGTATCTGCACGAAATTATAGCGGCTTAGAACTGATGTTGCTGATATGAAAGAATTCTGGAAAAAACCAGTACCAACGTCTTATCTGAAAAAAAAAAAATCGTAAATACGTTTTACTCTGATCCGACTTGAGCCACCGGTTATAAATGAATCAGAACGTGTGATGAATTACGAGCAACTATTTTTGTTGCGTCGAGAAGAAAAATAGAAAAAACAAAGAGAAGATTGCGACTCGACTGTTAACCCAAGTTGTTGAAAGAATGGCGCCTCGAGTCTTACTAGGTCTTTGCCATGTGTACAAAGACGTGTGCGCTATACGTAAAAGTAGAAATACGCAATTACCGGGAGCATACGAAAAGTAAATTGTAAGATTATGAAGTTTTAGGTAAGACTTCTGTTTCGTTCCTCGTCGTAAAACTTACAGTGAGTTTACGAGTATCAGTTTCCAATATTCGTGTAGTACTTGATATCGAGGAATCAGATAACGAGGCTTAATGTATTGCTATAAAATATAGCTCTGCGATATATATATATATTGTATATACGTAAACACGGTTACATAGGACAACCGCTGTAACACCTGAAGATAGCTCTGGAATGGGAATTAAAAAAAAATTAATTAAACAGAAACATCTTCAGGTGATAGAATAGTCGAGAAAAAGCATCTGCATGGAGCGTTGGTTACGAAAATAGTGAGGGGTTACGAAAATGCCAAAGTTTCAATATATTTAGGAAGAGCAGTGACGTCACTTGGCAGAATGCCCACGCGTACCAGAAGTGACTCGACTCTTTTTTTTTTTTAAATGCTACCACTCAAGTCCCACCCTATATACCAATTAATCCCCAATACGAGCTAGTAAGTAGTAGTAAAAAAAAAATGAATAAAAAATTTGTGGCAAAACACCCTAAGCCGCAAAAAAATCCACGAATAAATACACACCAGAGAGAATAGAGAATGGTAAATATTTTATGTGAAAGAAGAAGAAAAAAAAAAAAACATTCGGTCCGCTTTAAAAGTCAAAGTGTTATATGGTAAAATAAAAAGCTTAAGGAATCCCCATAAAACTATGTCGAAGGCCACTTCCGGATGATCCTGTTTCGATCGTTTGTCAACAAGTCCTTTGGCAGTGGTAGAAATAAAGGAGACCGCACGTAACCGGATGACTGGGAAGTCATCGAGTGGGTTCTGCTGATTCACGCCTTCGCCAGTTTTCACTGGTTCACTCATTCATTCGTTCGTTCACTGTCCTTATTCTCTCTTGGTCTCCCTCTATCTATCTGTCTCTCTCTCTCTCCTACTCTATCCGAGTCCCTCTAGCTCTAACCCGTACGTACAATCCGTGCGTACATAAATACTCGTCTCTCTCTCCTGTCTGAAATCCGGATCGAACCAGAAAACCGGCGACTGGCAGTCTGGGATTTCGATCCGTTAACCAGACATCAGAGTCACTTCCGATAACAATATTACGGCACACTACAATGTATACGCGCCTCGCTGTTGTTCCTGTGCTCAGTTTTTATATTTCGTTAAAGCACCCGGAAATCACCGGTTTCGCAGCTTTGAAATCTCAAGAGAGATCAGATCAGCGTGGTGCCATCGCAGCTCCCGGCGAGCGTGTCCCGTGGCTCTTTGTGATTAGGATGAAAAAAATAGTCATAATAGCAATAACAATGCAATCGATCCTCGATGAATTTCAAAGTCACAGCCAAATGTCAAAGGTCAGTGCACTTTGTCGGACTGTGGTGTCGCGCCTTCTTCTTGCGTGATTCAGGTCCAAGGTCGTACATGGTGTCAAGGACGTTCTGGGATACCGAATAAAGCTAGAGGAGCGATGGCGATTTGTGTGGTTCGTAAATATATGTATACGTCACGCATATACCATAGACTACTTGGAGAAGCTAGATCTATCGTATAAACAAGCATACACGGTCTACGTAACGACTGATTACAGGCACGGTACATCCTTCGAGCCGCCACTGTCCTAACGATCGTTAAAGTCTGTTCTTTCCACGGCAAGTACTCGATTGCGTGTGCGTGAAACTAGCGCGTGAGCCACGCTCCGTTCTATCCTGTAGTGACCGTGACTGTATCTGCGTCGGAGGAAGAGACACATTACGCTCAATCTACCTCAGCTCGTTTCTGCCCGACTCTGGCCATCTACTACTACTTCGTCGTATGCCAAACGAAGTCACGGGGAGAACATTGAAGCCAGTGACTCACGCGGCTGACCGCTCCTCTCTCTCTCGCTCTGGACAGTACACTCCGGCCCCGGGCCGGGCTGCGTCTTTGCTTTTTCACTAGGTTAAACAAATCGCAGGAATCGTCCTATGGCAGCGGTTCACCTGGAGGATCAACTCCTTCGAACCGGTTGGCATATCCTGTGACATTACCAGTGGGACTGGTACGAGTCGACAACCTCAGTTGGGAATCATAATTACTTAACGGACCAACACTCGTCAACGTGCGTCTGGGCATTTGTGCCCGGAAGTGGATATCTGGGTCCCTTCGATGTCACCTGGCTCGAATCCTCGTGTCCGTGATGATTTGTTGTCAAGGCTGCAGGCTCGTCGCTTTTATTCGGGGAAGGACGCGGGTAATCGGTAATTTGGTAAATTTCCACGGTAACAATTATATTAGCGTGGTGGCTGGTAAAGCGCACTGATGTAACCATAAGCGCGGGCCGGAAGGGGCAGGACGCGAGACGCGTGTGCGTATGCGTCATTCACGTGTGATATTTGCCTTGGGCGATGGTACCTACCAGGTAGTGGGCGTGTGGTTTCGACACAGGAACTTGTACTTAAGCAGTTGGACGGTCACTGCTCGTGCAGTTGTTACCGGATGGTGCCGTGATGCTTTCCAGAAGAGGCCGGATGATGGACCATAACGATCATTATGAACGATTTTTCGAGATGGATTTACGGGATGGAACTTTTTTCTTTTTTTCTTTCGTGTTCTTTTACTTCGCCCGGGCTCAACTTCAAGGCCGGCTTTGTGGGTAAATTTCCCGAGGCTTTACCGATCAGCCTGATTGTAGGTTTTGGGCGGACGGAGAGCACGAGAGGGGAAGTTTAACGACGCCAGGAGAATTTTATGCGGACGTCGGGCGTCGTCACGCAATTTGATTGGTGGGATTCAGATGGTATAAGGCAACTTGAAATTTTTATATTAATTATTGGAATGAACATCGGGCACGTGATACCCTTTGGGATTGTAATTATAACCTGGGTGATATATATATATATATGTGTATATATATATATAGTTGAGGGTGAAAAGAATTATGATCGGTGAGGAAAAAAATTTGATTTCCCCATTTCCAGTCCATGAGAAGCGTTACGGGAAATTCGCGATAACGAGGTACCGGATGACAGCTGCTTCCCTTATATATCCAGTCCACGGTAGTCGGGCCAGGCAGGCAAGGGTTAATCCGACACTCGTGGACCCCCTGTTGTTTCTGAGGTCGTGGTCAATTTTCTTAGCCATATAAAAATAGGGAGGATTCAAGAAAGACGAGATATCGATATTTTATTGCAAGGAAAAGGAAAAGGAATGGCTTAAAGATAGTCTGGCCTCTAATGTGTTTCAAAAACAGCAAGACATAATATTTAACTACTATAACATAACTAGGTAGGGTTACTTGCTCGGGTTACCGTGTTAAAGTGCATCGAGGCGATATGCACCGTTCGTTGCATCTCTCTCGTGTGGTACATAACCTCGAAAAAGAGTCAAGGAGCCATTTCGAAACGGACATGACTCGAGCCTCTCGAAAGACTCGGGGGGTTTTAAGTCGGCAGTCGCAGGTACGTTGCGAGTCGACCTATCGATCTGTCGAGCTCTAGGTAGATAAGTATGTAGAGAAATAAATAGAAAGATAGGCAGGCAGGTAGGCAGGTAGGCAGGTAGGCACCCCTTGTGAGGTTGCTAGGTGGCAAGTGTAACCGTCGTAGGTCTGGAATACGTAACTGGAAACAAAAGGTGGAAGAGTGGAGTGACGAAATGCGGGGGAGGGGTTACGAAGGGGTGGAAGGGTGAAGGGGAAGGGGATGAAAGACAGACAATAACACAAAAAAGATGTGGATGAAAGGAATGAAAAAAAAAAAAAAAAGTAGACGGATCGTCATCGAGATCGATCAGTGATCGATCGGTGGGAGTAAAAAAGAAATAGATCGAATCCCATGCAATATGCTCCTTCCATGTAAAAATTGCATCGAGGATGGTTAGGGCTTATCAGCAAGGGTCTCCACGGTGTGGGCTGCGGATTGTACGTTGGATATATTCCGAGGGCTGCCACCGGAGGATCGGAGGGTGAAGTGGAAAACGCGAGAGGACGTAGGGGTTGTATCGACCGCGCCGCACTGCGGGGCTTTCTCCCCACCCGAGTGAATTCTCAGTCCCCTCCACCGAGGAGACTCACTTCCGGCCCTGGACCTATCCCGTCGGTCAGCAACCTCCCCGCCGTTGGGGCGGCGGGGGAGGGAGGGCTGTCCCTAGGAACCGGAACCCCGCGAACCCTCTCGCATTTTATTTCGATTTCATGGACCATCCCTTCGGTTCCAGTCGGATCGAGCCGGAGGAGGAAGTCGAGGAGCGTGGCTGGCTGGTATTATTTTTTAATTTTCTACTGAGAACTGGCCAACCCAACCTAACCTTGGCGAATGTTTCTGCGCTGGACCGGAGAAAAAGAAGAAGAGATATGAGCGACAGACCACGGTAAGGATTGTTATCTTAGATTCTACAGGGCTGTGGCTCCGGAAGAATTTTTTTTTATCTCGTCATAAATTTTTTTTCCTATTTTTGAAAATTTTTATTTTACCATATCAAGTCCCGAATTCGGGTCGGAAACAGCCACCTCGATTCAGACGGAACTGTTGTTGTAGGACGTTTGAGAGTTGTATTATCTTCGGGAGAAACGGTTTCGTATCTTCCACGGGACACCTTGCCGGGTAAATATTTGCCAGGCGCTTAATTCGGATTTCGAGTCTCTACGGTTGTATACTAATTGGTCTTTAGTCCCCAACGCGACTCCGAGTGTTTCACCGTGTCTACTCGTACGTATGTTGGCATCAACCATACTGCGTATATGAAGTATATGTACAGAGGGATTCAGTCGACGAAACTGACGATTACACTGTTATGTAGAGCCAATAAATCTATTGGACCACGAGCGTATATAGATATGTAACCCAAGGAGTGGAAATGATCATGCTAAGCTGATTAGGGATTTCCAAATTAGGGCAATTGCACATTTACAAAATGAATACCAATATTACGCATTGCTCGCGTACGTGCGCTAACACTGCGTCCCGACGTCCAGCATCGTCCATACCAACCAGTAGGTGGGACGCGCCGTCGCCCTCGAGATTCCCGGCGCCTGGAATAATCGAACCCAATCGATATATATACCGGCTGAGAATGTTTTTCGCAAAATCCATCTGCAAAGACCCAACCGATATACCGGTAGGACTAGGCTGGTCCAGAGGGGCGGCTAACCCTAAGAAAAAGGATCGATATCAAGAACTCTATCGGGATTTATCGATCCCAAATAATTATTTACCAATATATAACATTTAATCGATAATTAATTTCAAGCCCTACCCCTCGTCTTCGCCCGAACAAAGGGAGATTGATAGAACCCACGGTAAATAAGGGTAGTAAAGGGCAACAGAAGCGGAGTGCAACTTTAACTCCCAGAATTTTGTTAAGATATTCTAAACCATATGAATCCATCTCTGAATGATCTATCGACCCCCCCCCCTCCTCTTTTTTCGTCTGCTCTTCACTTCCGGTTTGTCGTACGAAAAAAAAAATACTCGCACCTCGAACCGATCTCTTAGAAGCTATGAGAAAAAAAAATTATCAAGGAATTTACGTGATCCGCTCTGGATGCTGTGGTCCAGGGGCTGTTCGCGGACTCTCAAATTTTATGAAGACAGACAGATGGATACGTGAAGCCGAACGGAAGCACAGCTACCGCGAGAGGATGGAAAAATATTATCGGTAATAGGATTAAGGGTGGAAAAATTTGTGAATCGATTTTTCAAGGAGCCTTCAGCGATAGTTACCGTTCCTTAATTAAATTCCAGCCCCTGGCATTTCCGTGACCTTTGACCCAGGTTCATATAGGCTAGAGGTTAAACGGTCAGCGAAAATGGATAGTTTACGGCATCGTGTTATGCCATCGTATACATTCGATAGATCCTTTCGCAATAGGATCTATGGTGAGAGGCTGGATTAGGGTTGATATTCGAGAAATCGGATATTATTACGTGAATCAAGTGGCAACTTGATACTATCGAATAATCAGGATGCCTGACAGATAGGCGAAAGAGAGACAGATAGTAAGATAAAAAAATGTTGGCCCAATGATCGAAGCCAAAGTAAGTAAATGAAATAAATTAGTGTTGAAAAATTCGAAAAAAAAAAAATTCAATTCCCAGCCTGTTTATCTTCCCGTCTGTCTCTCTTAACTCTCTGCCCTTATCACTGTAGCACCGAGCGCGCTTGACCAACCAGAAGAGCGACATCGCGCCACGTTAGTCATCTTCCGTACAAGTTTCTAGGTATACAGAAGTACATATATTGTACATACATTCACGTAATATTTCTATCATGCCATTCCTTATACCGTCAAAATCCATCAAGTCGTCCAATTGGAAACTTGAGATAGTCGCATGTAAATTCACACGTGAATCCCGTACGATCGTATTTCTGCATCGATGCGATCGGCTCTTCTCTCTTGTCTTGTTTAGGGATGAAAAATAAAGATCAGCGTTGCAAAGTGGTACCAGCGTGGGATAATAAAAAAAAATTCTCGAATCGATAAATTATTATCAAATTTTCACAGCGCCTTCGAAGCCCGTACAAACTTTTTATTTTCATCAAACGCATTAATATATCTGTATATAGGATATTTGAATTGTTGATAAACACTAGACACGCGGTTACAAGGCTCTTGTCATTTTGACAGCTGTCAGGTCGTCGTATAGGCTCCTCGTTACATTGACTTGATTAACGAGCCTTCAGGCAGGACTGAAGTAGGGAAAAGATAATATAGTAATTTATCTATTTATCTACCCATCTATCCGTTTATCTAGATATATACGTAGATACTCGTATCTTTCACTCCCATCTTGATCTCGTATTCCCTTAGGAATTATCCTTATTTGTTTTCTTATCCTTTTTTTCCTAGCTGCTCTCCCCCCCCTCCTCTTAGTAGCTTTCAGGAAAAAAATAATAGAAAAGATTTCAGGAGCCCTTATATGCATTTACCAAAGACAATCCGATTTCCTTGCGACACTCGGGAAGTCTGAGCCCTATGGCGATTATCTGAGGAGAGCCCGAAGGGAATTAGTGCATCTTAAGGGCCAGTTCAGGGCGGTTTCTTTCCCAGGAACCAACATCCTAGTGCGCGTGGGTCGACCCCTCGAGGTCGAGGAAGTCTGCCATTAAATAGCCCAATCAACGTTGGCCACAGAGAAGAAACGCGAAACCCAAACGATTCGACCTTTTTTTTTTCGCGTTCACCGAATCCGACGATTCGCGTATCAGAGATAACGCTAATCAATCTTATCGATGAGATTTCGGTTTGAGTCGATCGCCTGTATCGATAATCGATACCGATTAGGGAAGTATATATACGCTCTAAACGATTGGGTACGACTGATTAGATAAGCCTGACAACAAACGTTGCTCGAGTATCTTAACTTTTTATAGTACTTTTTTATAGACGCGCGTGTTAACTTTGTATTATCTATTTTCTGGCGTTTCGAGGCTCATCGGGAATTTCAAAAAGATATGAAAAAATATTGTCAATGCCTTCGCGTAGTTAGGGCTAATATACACAGTGGCCGAGTAATACTGGCTAAGGGTCCCTGCCGGAAATTAAATATTTTTGCTGCACGAGGCCACCGATAAGATTTCGAAAAGAAAAATATTTTTCGCATCCTGTAACGTCTTCCTAGGTTTTGCCCTTATCGATATTAAAGGCTGATCCTGCTTAGCTCGTCCTAAAGTTCACTACGTGACCGGTGAACGTGACCTGTAAGGGTGGCAATGCTACTGAAATTATTCAGCAATTCATTAGGGGTCTCGAGATCAAGCAAGGAATTTCGAATTTGATTAATTCGATGATGAATTTACGATTCAGGCTCGGTATTGTAAAATGGGGGTTCTCTGGGGATGATCAGACGAACCCTGGATATATTTTTTCTATAGAAACTCTCGTGACCCGACGCCGTCTCCGTAAGGTAATATTTATTGAATGGTAGCCCGAGAGGGGTGTGACAAAAAATAAGTAAGATTTTTCGAAAAATAAACGAACGACACTCGCGTTAGGCTCGCCATTGCGAATGCCGGGTGACATTTATTTTTTTTTTCTTCTTTGGCATCATGAAAAAGTGCCTATCGAGCGAGGCGTGGCAATCGTCACGTGTGGAGGATCCTTAATGTCCTTTGCATGCCTCAGACTCTCAGACGATCAATGCACCGCTGAATGTTCTCCCGCTGGTAGAAAAAGAACAAAGAGAGCCGAGGAGACCGGATAGGAAAATGGTACGCGTGCAGGGAGCGTCAACTCCTTGCGATTACGTAACACGCTGATAGCACGAGAGCGATCGTAACACGATTTCCATTAGAGTTAATAGAAAAAAAGGTACTCTTATGCATAAAGAGACAATAAGGAGGGTAAATGTAAAAACATATACAGATATTGATCCCTGAGTATTACTTCATTACCTACCGAAAAAAACTGCCTTACCATCATTCATTTTTCACGTTCGTCAAACCCACGCGGTCCGTCGAGAGTTGCTGGAATTCTCAAAGTAATTTTCGATTCTGGAATTAATCCTCACAGGATGTGGTACAGTGAAGAAAAAAAGTGACAAAAAGAAAACGAAGAGATGCAAAGAGATAAGGGAAAAAGAAATTAAAGAAGAAAAAGGTAGAAACAGACAGCAGCCAGGTTAGAACGACTGCTGAATCGGGGGGGGAACTGGGAATTGGGTTCGCTATGTGAGATTAGGGTCGATTTCCCTTCCGCTGTATTAAAAACCTATAAATGATAAAAATAGAAAAAAGTGGTGTGCGTGTATGTATATGGTGTAGACACCGAGGACCAGGGACGTGTGGAACAAGGGATACACACGTCACGTAAGACATCGAGGAGTCAAGGTACGATGGTTTATGTGGTCTCTACTATCTGTCAGGATGCTGCTAAGGAGGCTGTTGGATGTTATGATGTTCGTAAGGGTTTTCATGAGGGGGTTAAAAGGGCCAGGGGGTCAGAGGGATGGCTTCATGCCAGAGAGGCCACCTCTGTGCACGGAACACGGAGTGCGGCCCCTTGACACACATTGACTCGTTAAAATAACGACATAATGGCTAATTTAGCGATAATAAGCGCGAACCGTATCGTTCAAATTAGCGTCGAAGGTGAGACGGTCGTGTGGATGCGAGATGGTGAAATGGTCAGGCAGCCAGTCAGCTAGTCAACCAGTCAGTCAGTCAGTCAGTCGTCGTCTGCTATGAGAATTCTCCTTCCAAAAGGAGTCAAGTGGCGACATCTTGTTACTGGAACGCGAACCATCGTCCCTGAGGCCCAGTGCCGTAGCACCCACGGGTGCTTTACGGGTCATCAAATTCTTATGGGCAATTCAGTGGAAAGTGATTAGAATTTGTGCTGAGAAATTATTTTCAGTACTTCAAACGAACTTTATAATAATCCTCTGTCAATGTGTAAAATAATAAAATTTCGTGGAACGTATATTACATTTTTTATGTTGAAAACTTACCAAGTGGCCAAGTGCCAATTTATACAGTATAATACTGTAATATTATCGAAGAATTCAGAAATTTGCGATTTTTTAAATAATAACAAAGTGTTTTCTCACGTTGAATCAGAAAATTAACATGCTGATTACCATATCGATTTATAGTTTACTCCATAACACAGCTGGTGTTACTAGACTGTAATGTTCATCGGGAATCTATAAGTGGCATACATAAAATTCAAATAAAATTAAACGCGGCGAATTTCTACGTAACCCTAATATTAGAAGCAGTCTACCACAGATATTTTACTTTTGGTTATCTGCTAAGTGGTACGTTATTTCAGTGCTTCTAACGGGAATACAGCTGCAACTGTATTGCAGTACTGGCGTCTATATATATGTGTATATATACCCTTTGTATGGCATATATATATATATAACGAAAGCGATTAGTCTCGTCATCGGCGTCGGGACGTCGAGGGATATTAAAAGCGCATTAGCTTATAAAAGTATGAAAATCTAAACTATGAGGTTCATTTTGTATATTCTATCTTTGTGCCTATCGATATTCCTTACTGTATATCTAATATCCTTATAAGTTTTTCTAATCGGACAATAATACACTTCACAGCTGAGATTGCATGGCCTACAGAGCTTTATCTATTAAATGATTACCTACAATCTGCAAGTCCTTACGAGATTAGCATCCACGTGTTTCGAGTTCAACGATGCTGATATATATATATTTAAATGCATCCACGAGTATTAAATTACCAGTGAACCTCTAGTAATAATCATCTAACTGAAATTTTAACGGCTAAAATGTCCTGTACGAACTATCGTTCTAAGGTTACGACAAGTCACAGCCAATGAGCACTTGACAGCTGTGCACTCGTTATGCCTAACGTATGGTTTCACCTGGATCCAATTCGTTTTCAATCTAACTATAAAAAAAGTATATACATACATGATCGTCTGACTCAGTCATATATATGTATGCATTGGCGAGATAACGTTAATAACAGAATTATGTGAACCGGTAACTTGAGTGGCCATTCTGATTATTCAGTAACCAGGATTAATTCGTTAAAATTAATATTTAAGTTGCGAACATCGTGCGTTAGCTAGTAACGTACGATCCTGGTTGGCAAACGTATAGCAGCATACCGGCATCTGACGGCAGTCTGCGTTTACAGGCACGGGAGGCTGCCTATTGGTCGCAGCCAAAGAGAGAAAGAGAATGAAGGAGTAACGAAGCACGAGAATGAGAGGCAAACGTCGGGCATTATTATCGTATCCCGAGGGAATGTCGGGAGGATTTCGGTATGTACAACCTAGGTTAACCGGGAAGAGTGAGGTGTCAGAATATTCTGGATTTAACACGTACGTAGGTTCATGCACGAAGCTGGGCGTGGTTATCTGTAGGTAAGGGATTCGTGGTAGACTAAACTGTACGTATAATACGTACGATAGCGAAGCATGGACTATACATGAGGAAGAGGCGTCGTCACACCCGTCATTCTTGTTGGAATTTCTTTTGATTTTTCAAAACAGATTTTTCGAATATTACGCCAGGGAGGACATCGGTGGTGTCGTTGGGTAACAGGATTCAGGGAGTGTTCTCGTCTCGCGCCATCTAGAGAATCTCTGCGGATCTTTGTCAAAAATTCGGACTCACCTCGGTCGCTAGTTTTCCCTTGGACGCCATCTTGACAACAGTATAGCCGTCGGAGACTTCGCTACGCTACGTCTACACGTCACCACGCACTTTGTTATCAATATAACCACAGGTTTTATTAATTTTGCACTATCGGTATTCCTAATTCCTGATGAGTGTGGTCCGTCCTTTCCTCCTCACCCTACTCCCTCACTTTTTACACGACGAATGTAACCGGGAAATATCGTGGCCGATTTTGCTCGCGCAAGTTTGTTGATTCTCTTGTGGCGCTCTGTGATGGTGACGTCACACGTCGACAGTCCTTTACGTACTACGAGTTTACGGGAGATGAACACCCTGAGTTACCACAATGAACCTCCCCACTACACAGAGACCGATCAGTCCCTTTCACTCGTACCAACTACTAGCGTCCACTGTTAATTATGCCGGCACTCTCTTCCTTTCTCTCTCTTTTAGCAATCTTTAACTTGCTTTTTTTTTCTTTTCTCTGCTCCCTCTCCTTCTACTCAGAGTCAATCCCACTCTCTGTTTTATCCGCGTTCTTCTAGCTCCTTCTACAGCTCTTATGACTCTCTTCTCGTCCATGAACTTCGATGGGACTTGTTTTATAATTATTTTCATGGACGAGTAAATCGTAGTATGTAATACGCTGGGGGCCTGCCCCCGACTTCTGTGGGGCCTTACTGTACTAGGTACTAAATTCTTCTATTCAAGACGGCATGAGGCATTGAGGCCCCACCCGTTTATTAAGGTGTGCTGTGCAGTGTATATATATGTACGTACACGAACCCTTGTGAGATGGAGTAGTAAATACTACTCGGGTCGGTCTACTACAGCAGTTAATAGTAACTTCGACCCAAAAAGATCTAGGAGGGGTTTTCTTTAATTCAGAGTGAATTAACCTTTTACAAGTGTCTCTTCTCTTGTTGACCTTAGCTGGAACCACTTGAGCGTTAAATCCTCGCTTCTCTTGAATTACGTTAACGCGATGATATTCAAGAATCCATATTGTTTTTTTTTTTTTATACAACGTGAACCAATTCCGACGATCCACCTTCCATAGATCCATTAAAGTGGTAGCCAACAGTAATAAATATTTATTCTTCATTCTACAGGACAATGTAACACTCTTTGACGTAAAAATAATGTATTTATCTTCATATGATTTATTTATAATGAATCAAGACGCCGTACCGTACAGTAACTATGATCACTTATTATTTCTCAGAACCGTTGTGTCTTGTCACAGCAGAATTACATAACGATAACTAATCTTCCTACATTTATTCACTGTCCAACAAAGACTTTGCTCCTCATTGAAATAACGTTCCGTAAGGTAGATTCAGGACGCACGAATCTACCTTACCGACGGGATCTCATGACGCGTCCGATTTCTCTAGTGGTAATGTCAATTCCATTCGTACCTCCATTATTATTTCATACTAGTAACAGTCCGTGCCAAACACTTCAATTATCAGTATTCAGTACTTACGCAATAAACAGGACGTTGACCTCAACAGTTAATAACATTCGCCATAACAGTGACACCATAAACAATGTCACTCGTAGAAAACTGAACGTGGCAATCTTCAAAAATTCACATTGAATACCCGAAAAAGAAAAACGTGAATATCCCGCACGATAAGAATGACTGTACTAAAAGTATTTTTCAATCGGTAAATCATCCTCACGGACTTTTACGCCGCCCACATGAAAATATTCATTTATACTGATACATGCAGTGCATAGCCAAGATGCATTCAGTACATCCAATGTATTCAGTGTAATCCCGATGTCTGGCAGAAACGCGTCTTCCCAAGTCCCATGCATTTTCCAAGTTCTGAAAATCAAAGTGACAGCACGTGGTACAGCATGAGTACCGTTAAATCCGTCTGGTTTGCCTTCGGCTATGGCAGCACTTCGTAAAATCGAACAGAGTCGTCTGCTCTTTCCCAATGAGAAAATCCATCGTGTTTCTCTTACTCCTGTTATACCAATGCTTGCCAGTTACATATTATATTATACGCAAAAGGCTTCCCCGGAGAACAGGAATGTCAAAGCAACGGGTTCGTATAATTCTCTCACTCTCTATCTCTCATCTCTTCCTCTCTTAGTCTCTCTCTCCAAACCTCTCTCATCCATATGGATGTGCGCGACACGTACGAGTGGACTTTCAGACAAATTCTCAGTCTCCCTCTTCACCCCGTCTCTCCCAGTGCTTTCCTGAGAATCGACAGCTTTTTATTCGTTGTCCGATTACGTGTGTGCGTCGTGCATTCAGAAAGCAGACGTCATTCGACCGGAACATTTGTCGCAGGTAAAGGAGAGCAGTCAGTTGCGATTTTTCCTCGTGCAAATAAATTCTTGAAATAAATTATTGCTTTTTCAGTATAATTATAACATATATTACATACGTATATACATATGTATACCGGAATAGCTACGTATTGATATACATATACTGTCACGTAATCCATCAAGGTCTTCTATGCTGTCATTAAAATTTGCAAATTTCAATATATAGATGGACGTTTCCTAATTTCGAAGACAATGCATTATCATAGTGATCCCATTTGTGAATATTGTATAATATTATTATCTAACGCTCGGAGCTATGATGGATTAGGATTCCTTGAGGAAATTAATAACGACGGAATAATCCGTTTGGTCGCTGCTGTCTCTCTTTGTGCAGGATTCTAATGAATTATTATATTTGTATAAACAAGTGTTATTTCATTATCGATTAAATGACAATCGAGTTATTATACAATTTTTATATTTCAAAAACTCAATACACTTTTTCCTTCTTTCTCTCGACATGTTAATTTCACACGACGCTATAGGAATAATATATCATACACGTATTGCGTATACGTGCGAGTGTAACTCATTCGATATTACTCGAATTGAACTCGCAGCCATCGCTAGTCGAAGTTCCGTAAGCCAGGCGACCTGGTCGATCGATGTGCGGGGATGTGGGTCAGGCACACGCCCGAACCCTCCAGGATTTACCCTCTTGTGTCCTTATACCTCCTCGCGGGCTGTTTCTCTCTCTTTTTCCTTCCCACGCATATTCTCCTTGTGTCTCTCTCTCTTTAGGCGTTCACACACGAATACATATTATTTTTTTTTTGTTCAAAAAGGCTTTGTGCAATACTTTCTTTCTTTTCGCCAACCACCCTCTCTTTCTCTCTCTCTCTCTCTCTGTCTCTCTTGCCTCCAGTATGTTCCAGAATTCACTGGATGGCGGTACATAAAAACAGATCCTGATCTGAAATCACTTGGGTTGTAAAATAAGGTGGGGCGAATCAGGCCCTGTCTAGATGTATGCTACTGCCCTGTGTAACCCTTATCAACCCGTAAAATGTATTGTCAAGGGATGCAAAATTGGAGGATGAATTAATAGCAAGCTGTACATCTGACGTTAGGTTGTTAGCCTTGGTAGGCTAGGTCTGGTGGTTTGAGATTTAGAATAGGTCAGAGGGCACGGTGCACAGTAGCACCTTTCGATATCAGTCCGCAGAGGCTTTTGCTATTCTGTTTACAGGTTATCAACGGTTCAGTGAATTCCTGAACATGGGTCAAAGGTTCCGTTGATCGATCGATTATAATAGCTTGAGAAATTGAAGATGGTCAAAGCTAATTTTTGAGTACCCTCAATGTCTGGTGAGTTTAAACGGGATCCTGTGGAGGACCTTTTATATAAATTCTTAGCATCCTATAATGATAATCTGTACCATTACTCGAGGATTGCCAAAGGAGCACCAAGCGGAAGGAATTCAATTTGCCTTTAGGGCGACAAAGACGAGGCTGAGACTGGCTGGAATTCACCGTGAAAATCTTTAAATCCATTTGGAACCCCGAAATTCGCTTAGGTCCCGATCTACCCACCACCCACCTCACTTCGCTACCTACCTATCTACCTTACCGACGGTACACGCCACTATTATAAATCTCTCTTAACCCACCTTACCACCTACGTATACCTAGCAGCCTAGCAACCTAAATCCTATTGAAGGAACTTTTTCAGTATCCTAACCTGCAAACCTCTTCTCTCTCACTGGGCTGGAACGTCGCTGACGCGGAAAGAGATCTCTTAATTTAATTCCCATGAATTCCACAAAGCTTCGTGCTGGCTTCCATTTTCAATTTTCCTCAAACACCTTCGCCATTTTGCTTTTTGATCTTCTGCAATGCTCCTGCGTAATAGTCGTGTATGTACCGTATAGGTATACTCAACTTATCTAACACTACACAGACACGCGTGTCTTTTTCGTACGGTACGTTTGTGTGATTTTATTGAGATTTTTCCAGAATTTAAGTATTTTTACACGTCATTCAATTTATCGTAGATACCCATTTGCCGTCTGTTATTATTATTATGGTTATCAATTTTCATTTCTAGAACACCTGGGCCTATCATGTTCATCGAATCGAGGACCGACTAGCTGGGTACGTGTATTTTATCGCCGTGTATTCTCTGTTACCGGAAGTGAGCACTCTACCCTGCAGACTCTGGTCGATATTACAGAAATGACGGATGGTTCGAAAATGGCTGGAATCCAGAATATTCGAAGGCAACTTGACGGGGTACCCGATCGTATCGCGGTAGCGAAGACGAAGTGCATTGCTGCGAGGAAATTGCTTTGAATATATCGGCTGAGTATTGGTTGAAGGGTGATTATTTATTTTTCTTGAATTTAATTTAGCCAATTATATAAGCATCGTTAATCGTCATTAGAATATCGTTTCTTTTCCAGCAGAGTCTCCTGGAAGTGTCGATTTATTTATTTTGCGAGCTACCATTTAATCGACGACCTTTGCCTTGATCTTGAAGCACGTCTGCACGTTTTTGCTTTCGTCCAAGAAGGCGAACTCGATGGTCAGCGACAGCTTGGGGTAGGATTCAAGTACGGGCATGCTGAGGGCGTAGGTGACCTCTTCGCCTTTGTCCAATGGACACTCGGCGTTGGTCAAGGTGTCGCAGGCGTTTTCTTGACCGATGTCGTAGTTGACAGTCAGTCCCAAGACAGTCGCACGTACACGAGGAGTCAGTTTGGCGGTGTCATCGGCTGTTGACAAATTTTATTTCTCTTTATACTCAGTCACAAAGCTTAATTCACTTTTTTTTTGTCTTTCGTGTTTCAACGATTTTTTTTTTAATACTTACAGACAACGAAGTCCCACTCTCCGACTGCGTTGGTACCGCGTACCAAGGAACAGGGAGCTTTCGTGCAACCGGCTATTCTGACATCTGATGGCGGTGCACCCTGCTTGCACGTACTGAATGGAGTTGATTGGCAGGAAGCTGCGACGATGAACGCTGCGAAGACCAAGACTGAAAGTGCAACGAGATCTATTAATTTTTATAATTTTATCGGTTACGAATGATGAGAGTTTTTTTCATCGGGTTTTGGCAGTTTGCGTTTCGTTCTTCGAGGGTGACCTAAGGAAAACTTTTATAAGGACAGTTAGGTCAGCTCGTTAGTCCGAAAGTTAATATCCGTTAAAACGGTAATATGTATATGTAGATGGAAAGTGCGTTGGACCGTTATTATTATTTTTGGAACATGAAGTTTCACAAGAATTATTGTCTATTTTCGTTTATGGTGTAGTGGGTTAATTAAATAAGCGATGATTATTTACCGTAAGTCAGAGATGCCATTGTGTCTTCTACTGTTCCAATGTTTGCTTCTTACTTTGGTGACAAGGTAATGTGATTTAGTTTAGGGAAACCTGCTGTATATATACGGCAGAGTATCTAATCGGACACCTGCTTCACCTATGATAAGTTTTCAAGGTGATCGGTGAACACCTGCATCTCCAAGATTTTAATAATTGTTTCATGCTGATCGATCTGATAGTAATATTTGATTATTTCGATGAGCCAATAGCTGTAAGGAAGGAATTTTTTAAAATTCAATTGCGAAACCAATATTACCACCAATATTACCAATTATAACCAATAAGCACATGATTATAAGATTTAATAAGAAATTCCGAATACACAAATCTTACTCATTTTAATTAATTATTTTCATTCGCTTCAAATCCGATTTTTTGAACAACGACAAGTTCAGTATTTTTTTTCACAATTCCACGGGATATGCAAAAAAAATAATTATATTTTATACTGTGTAAACGTTACTTATTTAATTAAATGGAATCAACAATCAACACCTTTGTGTCTCCACAAATGATGTCTTTAGCGTCTTATTGTAAATCCGAAATACCAGTGTGGCTAAGCAATACCAAACACTCTTATGTTCAAGCGTTCAACAATGGTTTCTACAGACTAGAGTGGTGAATAATTGTCAATCAAAAAATTTAAAAAACGTCGGGACGTCGTCCAGTTTATTTTTGACATGAATTTTTACTTGAAGACACCATTAAAACACAAAGTTACTGCGATATCAGTGACAGCAATTAAAATTCAAGTATCTGGTTATGTAAATTCATAACATAAAAGAAATTATTTAAAATAATATTATATATATCGTACGAAATGATTTCCCAACTCTAATTTTTTTATAGTTTATGAAATTAGAAATAAATTTTATTCTATTGATAATAAAGCTAAATTTTTAAATCACTGATGTGACCAATCCTTGGCCGTTCTAATAATTATTCTTGTTTATAACTTTCCTCTAATTTAATAAACTTACCGGGTGATAATCAAGATAAGAGATGTCCGTAATTCCTTAACAAGCGACTATTAGATGATTCTCACATAGGGGGGACTTGAGAGAAAATAAAGATAACGAGTTCCACTCGAAGTCTTATCAGCAGATTGATTATGATTGATAACTCTCTGATTTAAACTTTGTAGTGGGTCTCTTTTGCTCTGATTTGAATCACGAAATGTGTTCATACCTCTTGTTGATTCTCGCTTCTCTTTTATTAGCAGTCCGTAAGAAAGAAATCTACTTTACCTTGCACAGGTAACTACGTTTTTGTTTTTGACACAAATTCGAAACAATGTCTGGTCTGCTTATCATCAGTCATCAGCTTTATCATTGCATGGGTAATTCTGCTTTAACATTGAACGGTATTTCCGTTGGCATTGATTTCCAGCCATCTGTTCCACATACTTTGACGTTGCAATCTGTCACAGTATTGACGAAAGATAAATGAGTAGGCAACATTTCTGTATGTAGTGGGTGTCAACTGTAACAGCAGCAACTGGGCATGGAAAGTTCTGCACCAATAAAGGTAATTTTTGTATATCATATTTCGTAATTGAATGTGGAAGTGAAATAGCCAATGCAAGTGCAAAAATAAGTTAACTCGTGACCGGTCAACAGTGTGTTAATATTTGTGTATAACCAGTTAATAACTGTACACAGAAAATCTTTACACGAAAAATTAAAACCCATTCTAATCCATCACAGCAACACATTATTGTGTCGGATCATATTCTTATAACTAAAACATCACGAGGATCAATAAAAATATAGATAAATATCTGTTACTGCGTTTATTTGAGCAATAGCCACTTCACGAAAATTCTACAGAATGTTTAATGAAAATTTAACATTAAAATTGTATGTTTTTATAATAACAGCGAAGCAATGACTTAATTATCAATAGAATTTTAGAAGTAAGTTTTTACGTATTATAAACAAATTTTTACCTTTTAGAGCTAATTTTAAAGCATCGACAGGCGAACGGAGTTTGAGCGATTTTCCAAAATCATACGAAGCGCCGCTAATTTTATTCCACCAAATTATGACTGATTAATTTGAAGGCTGAATGTCACCTGTCAGGTTAATCAGAATGTGCCCGATTCGTCGATTAGCATTCGCCGCGAGAAACGCGTGCAGTTACAACCAATTGCGAAACAGCCTAATAACAATGAATCGTTTAATTACCACAAGTGGCAATTCAATTGAATTCGCTTATCTCAGCACAAGTCTTTTTGATACCGGCGAATCTCGAGCTTCTCGCTATAGCGGAAGGAAGTATTCCAACGGCATTAAATTAAACATCTCCTATAGGACAAGAAAAAAAGATCCAGGTAGTTTCGCCAATTATTATTATCAATTCCATATAAACACTTAGAACAGAGTTTTGTATCTGTATATTACATATAGATGCACGATTATAGATATTTATTCACGTCACTTGTTAGAATTTTATATTCCTTAATTATTAGCAAGCATCTCGTTGAACTTCGATTTCGGCGTCCTTATAATCAAATCCATTTACGACTGAAGTATGACGGTGACTTTGTAACACACTAGAATCTCCTGGGAATTCTTCAATGTCCAGTATAGCACGGCTGGTAGCTGGATTGAAAATGAAACAAGGTGAACAAAAACAATAACTATCTAAATTGGCATAACGTAACTGCGCTATGGTTATGTTACGATATACGAATGACATTACAGGTGGCAGCGCGTTCACAGCGAGTTCAGCTTTGTAGTATACGGTCTGGCCGCTCTGTGGCGCGCAAGTGTTTCCAGTGCTGTACATGTTCCCATTGTCCAAACAGGGATCAGAGGTCACGAAAGCGGGCTTCCGCACATGATTCACTTTAAAATATACTTCTTCGTTGAGAGACCTCAGATTGATATGATCATCTGCTGTGGACCAAACATTTATCATCTTAATCGACAGCTTGTTGCATGTGCACGATTGTGCGCATGATCAGAATGATACTCACATGCTTGCATGGCCAGTGTGAAATTGTAAGTAGAACCAATTGTTAATATGCAGGGATAATTATTGCACCCAGAAATTTCGACGCTCTCGATATAATAATGCGATCCTGAAATTGATAAAAAAAAATAAAAGTATTTTGGATTTTTTTTTTTTTTTAATAGGGGAGGAATGAGTTAGAACATGAATTATGAAATGTCACGAGATACGCGTAGCATTAATGATTTTTGTGTCTGACCAATGCGTTTTTGAATTGTTCAACCTTTTTGGATTTTGGATTTTTGTGACAACGAGCGTACAGCTAATTCGTGTATAGCTTTTGCAAAACAGTGATACCATTCGAGAATTTCCTAATACGTTTATCGTTCCAATCGATGATGCGTTGATTTCGTCGAAATCGTATTACCGATTGAGTTGGTACTTCGAGTCCATTGTTTTTAATAGCATTGACGCGATGATTGTTGAGATTTTGAGATCACGATTGGCGTACACACGAGGACCACATATGAAAACATAAAGGGTTATTCAGTAGAAACGCACCAACTTTTTGCCCGTCCATTTGATTTCTATGATAGAATCATGTTCAGGTGGTGCGTTTCTACTGAATAACTCTATACATGTTCTGATTTGATCTTTGGTAATTTTTTCATACTATTTTTGAGAAGTCTGTTTATTTTGATTTCTTTATTTTTTTTACGGTTCCCAAATCGTTTCGGAAATAGAACGGAAATGAAACGGATTTCCATGAACAAGTGAACAAAGTACCGGAAATTAATGCGACCCGGTATCATCGGCTTCCGTCACCTTTCTCTCTCCTGTATATAGCATTTCTCTTTCGTTTGTTCTTTTTTTATCTCTTTCTATCTTTTTTTATCTGCTTGGTCCCGTTTGCGCTTACGGAAATATATTTTCGTAAGCGCAAACACACAGCGAATATACGGAAAAGAAAAGGATGGAGTTGCGAGTATTGTACCGGCATAATTAAAACGTGGTAATTCAACTAGCAACAGTAACAACAGCAACAGGACTATCTGACAGTTTAATCTTTTCAGTGGT
Organism: Cephus cinctus; assembly: GCF_000341935.2. Taxonomy (NCBI): domain Eukaryota; kingdom Metazoa; phylum Arthropoda; class Insecta; order Hymenoptera; family Cephidae; genus Cephus; species Cephus cinctus. The sequence goes on from NW_014332862.1 coordinate 488,305, forward strand.
AGCACTGTAAAACTTTTTCTCATACTTTTCTTCAAAAAGATTTTTCATTCAAATGTCAAATGAATACTGAAATCTTTTCTTGTCAACCACCGGCTGACATTTTTTCTCATAATGCTTATGAAGTCTAGTTCTGGAAAATGCCACCATCGGCGCTGCTCGGTAAAGGTTGACAACTTTCGGAACGCCACCAATTTCTTCAATCAGCTGTGGTACCTAGTCTTTTAACGTTTGAACATATAAATGACGTAATATGTCACATTAATAGCAATCGAAAATTGATCGATTTCTGGGATTTCGAAAATTATTCAAGTCTATTCAGTCAATAACTGCACGCGAGAGAATGTCTAGTCGCACGACCGTGGTTAACCGAGTAGATGGCGCAACTGTTGACAAGTCAAATCTGTACGTAGCCGCCATACCACAATATTACTGCACTGAAATATTGTAATTTTCAATATAGTTGATCTCTTATTTAAAACTGAGCTTGGTCAAAACTTCAAAAAATTAGTACGACAAAAAATATTGTGATTGAAAATGCTGAAGACTATTACCTATCAAACTTGCTTGTCACAATATCTTTATCGGAATAGCTACAACTGGTTATTCAGCCCAAACGCACTGTCACGGAATGGGACATGGCTTTACCAAATGAGTGAGCTAATTTGAGGCTGGTGAGTTTATTCAGTTAAAATGATCTGGTATACCACAGTATTATTTTATATTTAATATTGAAAATATTAAACAGTAACTCCAATTGCAGCAATATTTATCATTCCTGTTTTTACATCATAACATCACTGTAGTATTTTAGGAAAAATAAAATTTCAAACGTCTTCAGTCACGAAATCTGTTTTATTTATTAACGGATAAAGTTTGGTCTGAACAAATATTCATGAGGGATTTATTATTATTTTTCATAACTGTTATGCAGAACAGGCTCGATTTATACGCCATGGAAAACTCGACGAGATATAAGCTGTTATTTTTTTGTTTAATAGCAAAAAGCAAACTCGTTATCTTAAAAAATTGGACTACCCACTCACCGCAATCCTCAAAGGGCACCGTAGTTGCACTACTCAGAGGAACGAATAAAAACAAAACAAAGACGTGGAGTCTCATGCCGGATGTCACTATGGAGTCTCGCTAGCAAATTTAAAGTGACGAACGAAAACTCCTACCAGATGAAATACGTTGTGACTTATATCAAGAAGGATCAGTGGTTCTCATGTAATCTACTAATCGAATCGATACACAGAGGTAACGTATACACAGTGTTGAAATATTTGATAATTGATCATGCAAACATACTTTTTACCTACGTATATAAATGTCGCAAATGTTTAATTAAAATCAGTCACAGTACAAAATGGCCGTAGCGGCTCGACGAATGTCGTTGAAAGTAATTCTTGGGCAGTTCGATGAAAATACTGATAGAAAATCAATCACGCACGCGATGGAATCATCTGACAGATTGGTACGATTAGATTTAATATTTAATTACATCTTACGAGACGATAGTCGTAAGTCTAATGTGACGCAGGGCGTGATACATTAAAATTTCGGAAAGAATAGATCAGTAAATTTTGAAAATTTTTTACTCACAAAATTTTATTCACAAAGCAACTCTACTGCTGAGCACCAGTTTCGTGACGCTTAACATTGGTAGTTGGTATCTATAGAAATAATAAAATTGTGTAATTTTCCTCAGACGATCAGCAAACACATTTGAAATTCACATCTGTATCGACCCAACTGGTATCATTGAAGATCGACAAGCCTAACGAATGGCGATGACGAATATATGAAATCAGAAGTGAAAACTGATAATCGTCTGGTCGATTCTAATAATATTGTTGCCATCGTGATCATCTATACACACGCCAGTTATCAATTTCCATCGATATAATTAATTGGACAATTTAGCCGCCATGGTTATTAATGATTTTTATCAATTTGTAATTTCAATTTTTTATAGAATACGTAAACAGTCCTGAGTATCGGAACAGGGGAGACAGGTGTCAGTTGAATAATTTACTCTACCATATATTGGTAGTGAATAAATTATAATTGCCAGCTGTAGACTTGCTTCAAGATAAATCGACCAAAACTTCATACAAAAAATTCTGTAAGAGTCATCGATAAATTAAATAATTCGTTTGTGCCTGGATCGAACCGGTTCGCCCCAAAATTTCAGGCTGCGATTTCATCAAGACGGTCTGTAATTCAGAACATCCAGAAGCAGTTCGAAACGATACGTAAACAAGTAAAACAAGATATGATTATAGAATTTCTGAAAAATAATAAAAATAATAATTATTAATTTTTCTTAAACATCGTCATCACCGTAGACATTTTTTCCAAATTTCTTTAATTGTGCAATAAATTGAATCCCACCCGTTATATCGTCCAATCAATATCCGTCTACCTAGGTGTTCCTACTTTTATTTTTAATCGTTCATTGTTTCATCAGATTGCATTTCTTCCTGATGCCACATACAGTAATCATCCTTATATATCTACCAGTAACTCATCCACAGTTCCTGTATTCGACACGTGCATGCTAAACACGTACAAATGACAGCAGTAGTACCCTGTACATAACATAAAGTATATACATATATAGCTACAGCCAAAAGCAGGAAGAACTTTCAGTGATTGCCATTGAGGCGATGACGCGATGACGCGACTTATTCTGTATCAAATCGAAGCAAATCGAAGCAAATCGACAAACGTGCCTTGTAGCTCGATATTTCCGGAGGACTTTCAGTTCCGAATGGGCATCTATTGCCGGCAAAAATATTATGGAATACTACCAGAGGAAAAAGAAGTGTCGTTCCTGTTTATCTGCGCAGTTTGAAAGGAAAAAGTTCAGATATTCCTTACGATATCATCATTACGTTCTACAATATTTTCTACCTGGAAATAATTATGAATGTCTCGCACGTGCCTCCCAATGACGCTAGTGACTCCGCCTGCTTCGGCGACCATTGCCAAAGTTACCCATTGCAGATTTTTCACGGAGAATTCCAACTGAAAAGTCGCCTTGAGGTTTTTCAGTACAGGATTAGAAACACTTGATAGCGGTGAGACGTCATGTTTCATACCTCCCGTATACAACTCGCTTATTATTATTCTTATCATTTCTGTCATTCATATACATACAGACCTGCAGTATTTTCTTCCTTTCGGTTTGACAAAGTTTCCATGAGAAATGCCGTTGGCTACTAAACGAAAACTCTAGGAGAATGTTTACGATCGTGTTAAGAGGTCGTCGAACTAGGACGGGCGTATCTACTTTTCGTCCGTGCAATATTGATATGCTTGATGGAAAAGATATAATCGGAATCCGCAGATACAGTAGTTGTACGGTATATAAATAAAGTCTTTTTTACTAGATACTATATACATATATTTTTCGTGACCATAAATTTCGAGTTTTCTACTCGCTGGTAATCTTGTATCTCTGGGATTTCTTGCTGTTCAGTTATCCTTGTCTCTCTCTGCCATTAGGCTACTTTGTAAAAGGCACGTGGAAATTTCCATCCGATTCCTAAGCTTTTTACAGTGACACGCGGCAACGATAAATCATGCTTATTTCGTTTCTCGTGTGGTTCTAATGATTGTTTTTTGTACATTGCGAGTACGCCTTTAGTCGCTGTAACGTCATGTGACTTATTGCTTGCACCATTAGTCATTTCCTTTCTGTTTAGTCCATGTGTTATTTCATTCAAGGAACTCTATCGCGAATATGGTAACAATATAGAGAATAGATCGTGTAGGTAAAATCACAGTTTACTAAATAATAACTTTGACGTCTGTCATTTGGACATTTGTCATTATAAGCAACCCGTTGGTGTATTCGTTGAAAATTTAATAGAAATCCTTAACTATTATTTTCTTTGAATGATTATCAATTTCAAATTCTATTATTTCTCTTCAGCTACAATTTTCTCGTAATCTTGACAACTACAGTGTCCCTTTCTATTATTACGGCTGGCGACTCCGTTAATTATCTCGATAATTACCACAGGACCCGTCAAGCGTCACGATGCTGTTCCGTGAGACAATTAGAGAGGACTAATTATACATCCCCTAGAATTCGATGACTCGTATGTTTTTGCTTTCACGCAACAGCAGCAACAAGTGTATCGCGCGGTTGAGGTTTATTAAAAATTTTCACGGGAAATGACTTTTCCGCAAATGCTCCATCTTTCCAGGGAAGCATAATCGATGTCTATAAAAATCATTGACAGACGTGGAGGCCCATGAGTGAAATAACCCGGAATGACGTTATTATTCTTCTCAATGGCGCCAAGAGATTCGTGCTGGAAGGTACGTTCCACGTGTCCACCTGCGTCATTAAAGACGTTGAAGTTCAAAGGGCAATCGGTAGATGGTCCTACAAGAACACGAGGACTATTATTATGGTTACGGTGTATTTTACGTCATTATTTCGTCATTTATGGTCATTATTATGGTATAGTGTATGGAGATTATTAAAAATTCTTTAATTAATTGTATACATACGTATATTTCATATTTACACACTTGAACGACCCAAGCAAATAGGTAGTCAGAGGGCAAGAGCAATGTTTTCTTGACTCTGGATGACCATGAAAACTAAAGAGACTCTGGAGCCTATACCAATATTTTCTCAGATGAATGACTGGCTCCAGGTTGGTGCAAAGGTCGTGTCTCTACAGACAGATCTTTTTTTGATGCCGACTGACAATGAGACTATTGGGACCATACATTGAAACAGTGTGGTTAGCTCCTCCTCTGCTTTCCTTGTTCTCCAGCAGGAATCACGGTCACAGTCGCAATCGCAGCGACTGTTCTCTGTATATAGATGCTTCTGAGTTGGTGTCTATTTAAAGTTCGCCCCATAGCAGCAGCGACAGCCGTTTCACTGTCCAGTACGGTCAGACCGCAGTCGTGGCCAGTCGCGAACAGTCGAGAGTCAGACCTGGGCCTGATTAGACCCTCCTAGTAGCTGCTCCTTTCATTATCACGGCAGTTCAGAAAACACTTTCACCAAGATGCTGAGAGAAACGTTCCTGGTACTTGCGACGCTCCTCGTACTGGCTGCTGCGACCCAGGTGAACCACTGTGGAAACGGTTCGTAGACAAATCATAAGTTTAAAATGGTCTTGTAGTTCATTGGAGATTCTATGATGTATCAGAAAAGTGGGATATTAACCTGAAACGTGAAAATTTATCATTGCCATAAGGATTTCATGGACAAGTCAACTTTTAATAAAAATCCTTTGACTCGAGTATTTACAAATCGTGCATCCGTATTTAAATGTAATCGTTATACGTGCCCGCAGGCGTAGCGTGTTTTTAGAGTTTAAAGAGATCCAACCTCTACAGTACTATTTGACATTATCCAACCTTTTTTTTGTGTCCTCGCAAGAGAAATAGTCGTTGGCCTCCGTATGAATTATCCATATGAGCCTTGAGCTGAGAAATATTATCAGTGAGCCATACCGTAACGTGCTCATAGAAGTAAACTCACGCCAAGGAGATCGAGACGCTGCTGCGCCAGTCGTTTCAACGTAGAGAGATCTACTCTCCACTTTCATGGAAACCTGTTACAAGAATAGCAGTTTATATATCAGTGTATATATATATATATACATATACATATACATATAATAAATATATACATATTTGTATGGTACTTATCTCTGTAGAATAGCATCACGGGGTTTAAGTGAGCTTGGGATAAAAGGAATTTCCAAAGTGCGACAGCCGATCTCCCAATGATAAACTTACAAAGAACATCAGAGTCGAGGTCAAAGTTCATTACACGCAAACTGGTATCGCGACCAATGACAGCCAAAGTAGGTGCCCAGTTTTCTGATGCATGTACTTCGAGGCTGAAAAAAGAAAAATTTTATTCGTGCAAACTTGAAGATTTAATGAATTCAACATATACGTGTATATGCACGCGAAGAAATTCTGTTGGAGAAGTTTTATGCTTATCGATGACAATACGCTTGAGCGACAGTCGTGTTGCGACATTTTGGTCAATAGTATGTCGCATTCGTGCTGGTGCGGCCTTTTGTTTGTCGTTCGGGAAATGATTGTTTACGATTGCGTTGCTCGCGATTAAACACGATTCGCGGTTGCGTTCGTCCCTTTTCGATATCCGTCCTTGGTTGCGCACTCGTTCGGCGCTCCTCCCCTTCCTTCTCGTTAATGGCAGATTTATTCGCGACACTCATGGATCCTGACCGAACGGTAAATCTCACTGGTCAATTTGCAAAATCGCTCCCGTTGATATTCGCGTTTAGCTTGTCTGCCGCCGCATCCAATACACGGTATTCACAGTATTGGCAAGATTTGCGGTATTCGCGTTCAAGCGTTTGTCGTTACACAGTTTGCACCTATGGCACATACGTGTTTACATATATGCATATACATTTATGTAAAGTGACATCTTTTTTTTCTATTTCTACAAATATTACCTCGTGAAGTCTGAACTATTTGATGTGAAAAATTGTAATTCACGTGGAAATCAAGATTTCTGTGGCACTGCCGTCGAGGAGAGGTTCCACGTACGCATCGATATTTGCACGTGAGATAAGTTCACGTTGAATGAGAAGATTGTCTGGTCGGCGATAAATGTTCGAGCGAAGACCGGTTTTTCTTCACTCTGAAACGAGAGTTTATTACTTATTTGTTTTTCTTTTTTATTTCGTTTTGCTCTTTTTCTTTCGTTCAGTTCTCAGCTCGGTTGTCGCATTCTATGTGGTAGATTGTGGAAGCTTTTTTTTGACAAAGTAACCAAGTCGATGGATCATTGGATTCTTTACTTGGTGCGATTCAATGATTTTCTTAAACTGCGGTAATCGTTACAACTCGTGGAGATAAAGGGACTGATAGCAAATCATGAAAACGGGTAAATTGCATATTTTGATGTCGTTCGAAATGCAAAACTGTCATTATCGTCTGAGAATGCAAAAGTCGTAAAATAACTTACGTCAATGTTGCCAAGTTTAATTGGTTGTTCTGTTTTTTCTCTTGAAATAACATTTGCTTCAATTTCATTGCATGAATGTTAATTTTCCTGATTTTATTATTCGCTTAGCATTAATTTGTTATATTAATTCAGATGAAGTCCTCATTTCTAGGATTCTTGTGAGTTATAATTATCAAATAATTGATTTTTTTCCTGTTTTTAAATTATCTTGGCATTTCATTATATGTTTACTGACGTTTAATATTTTTTATATATTATTGCAACAGTCAAGGAAAAGATGTCTTCCACTGCACACATTTTGCCACGCTATTCGTTATACCGTTTCACACAGTTTTCTCCTATGCAAATAATAAATTTATGAAATTTGCAGAAGGCTAATCTTGTGCTAGCTATTTCGTAAGCGTGGTAGGCAAATATTCTCGGACGGATATGTGGCTGTGCACTGTGCTCGGGCCCTTATTCGCAATATTGCAAATTGCAATCGAGTCGGAGCACGAGTTGTGCCATCAGCGTTCCGCGCCACCGTAAAGTGTCTTATTCCCGGTGGCTTTGCGGCTTTTACGGCGCCATTTTCCGAGCGTACTGAAAATGGATGCCGATCCCGTGGCGATCGCTATTCCGACATTTCAGCCACGTCACGGGACGCCATAAATACTCCAATATTCGTTAGAGATGATATAATCCATTGACGTGGCATTATCGAGTTTATGTCTTAAGAGTCAATTCAGTTATCTCTTTTAACTTTTCATTGAGCTTTCCTTATCGTATCAGTTATCCTGAAACAAGACTAAAGGTTACTATAATTTCTCGTGGAAATCTCTCAGAGGATTACCTGCGGTATTTTCAATTTTCCATGAGGGTACCTCTGGAGTCCATTTTTTTAAAGCTCAAACGTAATTGTATTGCTCTGTGCTCTGCTCTATAGGAATCTGGTCGAGGTGAAAGAGCCTGAAAAAGATAAAGAAGAACGATAATAAAGATTTTGATATCTATAATTATTTTTTCTTACATTTTCAGGTAAACTCTACGAAGATCCTAATCAGGTCCAGATAACCGGCTGCAACAGTCCCCCGTGCAAGCTCAAGAAGAGGACTAAGATCGGCATCGAGCAAAAATTCGTACCCAACAGGGACGTGCAGACTCTGACCACTTCCGTTCACGCCACCATCCTCGGAATTCCACTTCCGTTTGTAGGTGTCGATGGGGCCAACGCTTGCCAGAATATCTTCAACGCCGACGGAAGTAAAAGCAGTTGCCCCCTGAAAAAGGGGACACCATATATATACAAGAACGAGTTCCCTATTCTGGAACTTTATCCTAAGGTACGAATTTACTGAAGAGCAAGTCCAGTTTTAATAAATACAAAATGTTTTAACGTTTACCGATATCCCGGTAAATAATTGTTAATCAATTATGGGACCTGAAAGTTTAAGGTGTGCTGCCTCGTGCGTACAGGTCGATTCGAAACGTCAACGACGTCTCTGTAGTTTTCCTTGTTTATCATCAGCAGTAACGAATCATCGTCTTAGTTTTGTTTTTCCTTTTAACGCCATTTTATATTAAGCTTGTCACTTGTTTCATCCTGATTGGAGAGGTACGCGTTCGATCTAATTATTGGGTATAAAATATTCATTCGCGGCTCGATAGGTTCGAGATAAAAGTCAATCGAAGCTCCCAGCGAAAATGTACTGCCAATTCGATCTATTACTTTATCATTCTTTGCTCTCTCTCTATTATGAATGGGACGTGAACTTTTGTGCTTATCAGAAAGTCAACAAATCGAGTGATTGAGAATTCGCATAGTCCTTACTATCGATGTCTCTTTCTTTCTCACTGTCTCCACATTCCCACACTGTTGCCACATTCATTATTATTTTTCCAGTAAGAGCTTCCACCGAGCATTTAATCGATTTCAACTGACAATGGCAGTAAAGCAAAGGCGAGATTGGCAGAAAATTGAGAGCTAACGAGAAAATCGAGAAGAAACGGTTTTCACTGTATTATTTGTAAAACTTGTTTCGCGTACCTTTAAGGCAATGACGAAGGAAATTTCTAGGATTTCTCAGTAGTCGATAACGATTATTCTTGTTGCAGGTGTCCCTTGTCGTGTACTACGCACTCACGGAGAAGAACGATATCGTAACCTGCTTCGAAGTACCTTCTAAGATTACCTCGTGAGGAGTGTTTATTGTTTTTACCGTGGTACTCTTGTTCGTTGGAAGAAAGAACGACAGTAACTGCGAGGACATCCTCGAGTAGTTCGAATAACGAGAGTTTACAGTTGAGAAGATATCTTGGCGGAGATACTCAATTTTCTACATTAAATACTTTACAAGTTGGTAGAACGTCTCTTCCTGATATTTCCCGGGTAACAGCTCGCTTTTTAGTAACTCGATGTACATAATGAAATAAACAGTTTTATAATTTTTAATTACCTTTCCTGAACTCGTTCAGCTTTGCTTTAACGCTGGTTCGTGTCCTTTTATTATGCAATCCTCTTGACTTTTATTTTCTCGAACAAGGCAACGGCGTCCAGCAGCTGGTTGATACTGCAGAAGTTCAACCGTCCCTAACAACTACCGACCTCTGCGGTCCCCGCTCGGAACTAACAGGCAGGAAAGAGTCTTGTCTGCAGGCGTTCGAACGAAATGTGGTTCGAGTCCTGACTAATGTTTTCGTGTCTGGCATGCAGTCTTATTCTTATAAGGTTATAAAATAATGTTTCCGACATTGCAAACTTAATTTAGAACTTCTGCGCGCATTAGAAAACGTTTGAAAGTGAAACAAAGAAATAATTGTGCAACTAATCAAGAGCTTAGAAGAATAGCGATATCGTCTTACATGCAATTCAAGTCGGTAAGTCATCAATTACGTTTGCATAGAGCGAAATGCAGCAGTTAAAAAAAGCGGAATAACAGTAACTCACGATCCTCACGATGCGATGATATTTTTCACCCTCTGTCTGCCGACGGGGGTGTAAGAGCTGATAACGCGCGGTAACACAGAAATATCACATCCGGAATTGCCGTAGACACTTTTCTATCCGCATATCAATCTCGCCCGTTATCGCCAGTGAGATTGATCGTGACGAGTGTCGAGAAGGATCAGAATGACAAGTCCCGGACTTGTTTGCACGCAGCCCCATTGGAACTTGGACCCTTCATGAAAATCGGGCAAAGAGTGTAGCGTCGCGTGAGTGAGGACTCTGCGTAAAGCATGGCGGGCGGAGGGGGGAGACTCTTACCGAGAAACAGTTGTGTACTGCGGCAGAGGTCAGCTCTAAGCTGCGAGCTAATCGAGGCAGGGTTAATCTTTAGCGAGGATCTCTCAATAATAAATATGCAGCCGGTTTCAAAGCGTCGCGGCGTTTAACGCCGCGAGATCTGGAGCAACGTAATCATTACCCGTGGGAAATGGTGAGGGTTGCCGCGCCCGTAACCTATCCTTACCGAGTTACAATTATCCCCCAACCGTGTTACGTGTATTATAACTTTCATCGATAGGCAAAACTACCCCTGCCAAGTGTAGGAAAGTTATCCCGCACACTTGGTTAGTTGTTTGAGAAGACGGCGAGACGGTAACCGGCCCCTCGAGGCATCTTTGCTAGTGGTTGTTTCCTTAGTTTACCACAAGGAAAAACACGAAAAAGTAGCTGTTAGAACAATAGATTGATAGTTTATTCTCGTTATTCACTGATCCTCCAGTGTCTACCGGACCTTCCTACGTCTATTCATTCGGTGATATTGTGGACGGCCCCTTCGTGGAACTCCACCTTGACATTGTGAAAGTCAAGCGAACGATATTTGCCACGCGATTAGCGTGAAATTCTCTCGTCTAGGGTCGATGAGTAGGAATTTTGTACGTGGCAGTGGGTGGTGGTAGTGCGTGCACCCCCACTACCCCCCCAGCCTCTTCACCGAAATCACTTGAGAGTATGCGCCCTTACGTAGGACAAACACCTAGCTTCCTCTCGTGCCAACACACAACCCTCTGGCTCCACCAGCAGCCGGTGGCCTAGCAGGGTTACAGGGTGCGCGTTCGTCGCGGCGCCGTTTGATTATCTTTCCGTCAGTGTGCCGTTCGCCGTCGGCCGAAGATCACGTAGACGCGGCGCGTCGGGACGCACCAGATCGGGTGGACGCTCGTGCAGGAATCACTGAATCCCTCAAGTATAAATCATTGCTAAAAGTGCCATGAGAATTATTTGAATCTCTGGCGAGTATTCTGAGCCTCTTTTTCTCAGAATTACGTCATTTCGATTTTTGAATAAAAAAATATATATATATATATATACGATTGTGACGCGTTATGGGCACGTGGCAGGCATGAGGCTGATCGTTGGAAGTTTTTAACTGATCCGAATTGGAAATCGCAGAGGAGTGACGTGTAACTTATAGGAAAGTTTTGCAGGAGTTGACCTTCTCAACTTGGCATGGGACAAGTGTCAGGTTCCCAAGTGTACTGAAAGGTTCACATGGTATTTTCACTGATCCATGGGACATCAGGCAAGTTAATTGAAAACTATAATGGGTGTCTCCAGGTACTGGTTGCTCCTAGGTGGTGGTGGTTAAAGGGGAATGAATACGAATGAGACGGAAGCAGGGAAACGCAAACAGAGAATCCTATAGGAATAATGAATGAATAACAGATGAAAAACAAATAGATTCCGAGGTGGCTGATAACAGTGTAGTAACTCGAAAGGCTCTACGGTGCAAATCCTAAGGTACCAGCTGATCAGGATTCGTAATGGATCAAAGATCTTGTGAATTATTAGTGACCGTGTCTAGTACAACGTTGTGTTAAGAAAAACGCAGTGTCGGTGTGATGATAAGTGACAGAGTGTGTTTTATGGTTCCGTAAAAGAAAGAAGTTACAACAGTTTGCAGGTCCTGAAGGAGATAAATAAAAATCAAGAAAAAGGGTGATAAAGGACTTGAGAGAGAGGAGAGTAAAGGAAGGAAAGGAAAAAGCTAAGTTTTCATCTCAGCTTCCGATTCTGAACTGTAATAAACGTAGGGTAAACAAACAAACGAAAATAAAAAGAGGGCGAAAAGAAGATCAGAGAAAAAAGGGAGGAAAATGAATTTGAGAGAGTGGGAAGAGAAGGTTTAATTAAAGTTTAATTAAAGGCAAAACATATCGTACCGTCACCGTGTGGACGTGGCGAGCCGTTAATACGCCCCCAAAAATTAGAAAGGGAAATCGAACGAAAAGCCTGCATTATGATATTGCAGTATCTGCCAAAGGAGTTATTCGATTCATTAGGACGTCAAATAGCAGCATATCGTGAGGTCAGGGTCAGTAAGATCCTCTATCGGTAATTCATATTTTCCCTCCTCGTTCGAGTCCCAGTAACTCGCCGCCATCTTCGTGCTCTGGAACTAACTAGCGGCTGGCAAATCTTACGCGAGGACAGTGCGCGTCTGGAAGACTTAGAAAAAGTGAAACTGTCGGTAGAACAAGATATGGACGAATGTGTATACAGTGGATAGAGTGATTTTTTCTGTCTGGATATGATCGGTATACGCACTCCACACAAGACGTCGATCGATTAACGATTTGGTCAGATCGACGCGGATAAAACGTTATTGGGCAACGTGAGGTTAAGTGCATCTGGTGCGATGTTGTGCTGTGCTTCCAGAAGGTTCGAGACGCGTGCAACTAAATCGAGTTTGTTGACGGAACGATAAATCACTCGTTGAGTCCTTATAAATAGATAAGGCCTCTTTTCCTGTCGACCTCGACAGGAAGGGCACGAGAGTTTCAGTGCTCCGAAGACCTCGAGGAAAGATATGACAGAGTTTGCAGTAGTGCAGGAGGTAACGTGGAGACTGCCCGTACGTTATTCAAAGGACATAAATTCCTCTGGATGACTCATTTACGTTTGGTGAATTTTTATTAGGAATAAAGAAAAACAAAACGCCGAAGGACGAGAAAAAGGACACATTGGTGAAACTAATATAGAGCCAAGAAACATGTGGAGTGTCCTGCTCCTTCTGGGACTAAGTACCGAGGTCGCGTACGCTGCCAGTACCACTCCAGTGCCCACCGTGAAATTAGGTAAGATTACTTTTAATTAGTTACGTCTCATTTGCGGACCTCCCGGTTAAGCGAGCTTCGTCCGTTTTGTCCAAATCTTGGAAATTACTGGAAGATCTATTAATTGTAGGTAAATTAAAGTCACGTGTACTGTATATTTGTGACGAACATTTTTCTTTTGCTTTAAGCAATGCCTGTTTTCGTAGGTTAGGTAGGAAATTGTAAAATTTCATTTCGGTATTCGTCATTCGTAGCCCCGACCCTCGTGAAGCCTTTCTAGGTGTAACCTATACATATTATATAACCCCATGGTTGGCGGATTCCGTGAACGTTCAAATAGCAGGAAACGAGGTTGATAGTATAAAAGGGTGTGTGCGTTAATATTCGCGGAGCGGAAACAAGGGCTGTATGTATAACTATAGCGTGACGTCATTGACACTGTTGTACGTGGCTGGTGAGGCGGCTGGATATGAGTTTTGAAAACGTGCGAATGCGTTACGTTTACGGTGTGCGAGCTCCCTGCGGTGATTCTATAAAATTTCATGACTCGGCCGCAGCGTCGTTGCCGCTGGCAGTGGCATTACCTCGATAGATACCAGGAGGAACAACGCTCTTACAGGATACGAGTTTAGAGGTTAGGCATTTTTGAGCTCGACGTCCAGCCTGTCGAAGGCGACACTGTTATTACGGGGGCCACCCTGTGACACAGGCGTTCGTTCCGTAAATCTTCCCTTGCGGATCGTTTAATTTTTTATGAAACTTTTCGTTCGCACTATGGCTGCTCGCCGTATTGCGGCGCTCCGGCGATAAATAACGGAGAGAGGATACCGGCTGCTTTAGGAATCCAGAATGTCTTCCTCGAGGTACAGTGGCTATGGGGTCGTGTCTCCGCATTCCTGTATCCTTTGATTTTCCTGGATTTCTCTCTTGAAATTTTCAGATCGACCTCGAAAGCTCGCATCGGTTTCCGTTCTGGAACCTCTCGCTCCGTAAACTTCGAATAACTCAAGCCACTCTCCTGACCGACTGTCGGGCACGTGTTCGTCTCGCACGAGGGGAAGTCTGTGGCCCCCCTCTGACGTATTGAACGTGATTCCGAGACTCGAATCACGACTATCCAACACTCCACCGTTCCAGCATTACCAAAGGCGTCGCCCTCCCGCGACATAACCCCTACGCGTTACAGCCATTTCTTTCTCTAGACTCGTAAAGGAATCCGGCGGCAATCGCAGTTTTTCAGGGAGCTTAAAAACTTCCGTGGCACTTGGCCTTCGTGCCATTAGGACGCCATATTGCCTGGACTTATGATTTGGAGGAGAGGAGGACCTGAGTATCTGTATCTAAGGGTGGACCGTGGATGTATGTAGTTAGTAATAGATATATCTATCAGGAGGCATTAAAGGGGTGGGTTAAGAGGGTCTGGTTCTCAACCTTCTGAACGTCCTCAGTCTTCGGTCTCACCCCCACCCTCGTACCTCGTACTCACCCTTAGCCGTAGCTTCACCTTCAGCCTCTTACCCTAACCCCGTTGTAATGGGCGAAGCCCACTTCCGGAGCAGCTCGGAAACTCTAAGAGGGACGAAGTTGGAACGCGTCGCGCAAACGTGAAGACTTCGACCCCTTGAAAGCGAATTTTCCTGCGGGACCAGGAAGAAGGAAGCCACTGCTGCCACCCTAGTCCTTTCGTGGTTTTTCTTATCGCCCCCTGACGCTTCTCGCGAACCCTTGTCTCTTCCATCCACTTTGACACCAGGGCACGGCCATGGCGTCCTGCGGATTTTTCACGGTCTTCAAAAGTTGAGGGTCCTCCTGGATGACCTCAGGAATTCGATTGACCTACGAATACAGGTAGATATACCTACCCTCTTCCTATATCTTATCTTTCTAAGACTTTCCTTTGACTTTCAGCGCCCACGAGCCCTCTCACCTTCATTCTCTGTTTCTTCTTCGAGGACCTGATACCAGCTAGTCAAGTGCACTGCAACCCACCCTGCGGACTCATTGACAATGGCTAAGAAAGAACAGTCGGTACGTCGTACCGGAAGATGCTCTCGAGTATCCCAACCCACTTGGCTTTGAGAAAATTGTGGTATATAAAAAGAGTCCGTGCAAGGATCATTTTCCCAAGAATATTGAAATTCACTGCATTTTCTTTATATCCGTCCGAGGTATGGCATTTTTCTTATTCTTTTTTCCAAGGATCGATAGAACTTTACGTTTTTACCTTATAGGTACTGTCCTTGCACATTTACTTATTCGACGTATCCAAGGAACTGGTGTTCTCAACGTTACCAATAAAGGATCCCAAGGACCTATCCTTCTTAACCAGGACACATTCGATATTCCATATATTCTCATAAATCAACTGAGGTCTTATCCTGGGCCATCCTACACGTCGCCAACACCTTGCACACCCGTTATGCGACTTTTCTCATGGCGAAAGTCGCTCGATGCATCCATGGCTTAGGCCCAATCCTGTCGCGACGACAAGTACAAACGAGGCATCTTATAACTGTCAAGGAGACTTCGGCACGAGAGTGGTTCCAGTCAGGACGACCTCCATAACGATATATCTCCTACCTGGGACATCGACAATGCATCTGAGGATGCATACAGAGTATTGCGTATACACAGGCTACGAGGAGGTAGAGGCGTCTCCATCCTTCGTGTGTCAGGACGTCGTCTCGGCTTCTTGAAAATCCTGCCATATCTCGTGGAAGGCGAAGTGACGTTCGTTAAATTGAATTTCGGTATGGGTAGAGCGTCGACGTCGTGCTTCATTCCACCTGCTAAATCCAGGTGGTGCCAGAGGCCACCAACGTACATCAGGATCCACCTAGGCCATGCGCCTACTGGCTGTCCGATTGGCTGAATCCAATTACTCATAAAATCTATATAGACATCCGTGCTATCAGGGACGATAGAGAAATTTTGATAAGCAACGAGATAAATCTTTCGGTTATAAATGTCTCTACCGTCGACACCATTTTTAAAGGATATCGTGAAACTCGAGAAGATCCTTTGGGTATGGGAAGTGGTCTATATATATTATACGTATGATATATACATATATATATATATCTGCAGAATTGTACGTATATAATGCAGAGCGGCGCGAGGACTCGGAAAGTCCTCACGATTCTCGCAGTGGGAGCTGACGCGGACCGGATTGAATCTTCCTCCAGCGACCATTCCACTTCCGGTATCGTACTGAGAAACGATCTCAGCTTATTTCCCATCAGTGATTCGGCTCGCCGAACGAAGAGAAGTAACACGAGATCGAAACTCCTCTTGGGATCATGTGAACTAACCTTGCTAGCTTTGCGCTTTCTATGCTACTGGAGCGACTTGCTTTACTCTAGAGAGAGGAGCCTATATATACATATATATTCTGTGTACATACAGGATGGTATCATGGCCCCAGGTGTAGCCAGTTATTTACCTGGCTGCAGCTACATAGCCTGATGGAGAATAAAAAGAGACGTCGAAGAAGAGGATAGGATCCTAAATGCACCAAGGACATATGAAAATATAGATTGCCTAGGTATAGGTGTTTCTACGTGAGCTCTATGAGAGGACAGTAATTTCACTTGGGTAGGACGGACGTCGTGACGCCAGGCGTCGCCCTAGGATTTCCTTCTGTAGTAATTTGCTTAGGTCCTCGAGATCTCTTGGAGGAAAGGCACTTCTGGTCTTGGTCCTGGATATACGATGTCCTCTCTAGAAATAATTCATTTGCAACAATAGACTTTTACACTGTTGCTGTTGTTGTTATTATTATTATTACTACTAATACTAGCACCGTTTACTATTGTATTTTAATTTAGACGAGAAATTTATCTCGTATACTTCTTTTAAGATGCACGTCACGTTACTTTTCGTACAAAGGAGATTTCCTTGTATTGTTGTCTTCATTTGAGCTCGAAGCAACAACACGGTTTATTAATCTCGTAAATCCTTTTGTTTTTTCCTTTGTTACCCGACGGAAAAATGCGGAGGCGTTTCCGCACATTGTAGAAGTTGATTTTTCATTGTTCTCTTACGACCAACCCGAGTACCATTGTTGTTATGGATTTAAGCAAAAATTATGTTTCACGGGACACCCTGTATAAGAAACTTTTTCTTTCGTTAAAGGTATATCGACTGGCGATACCATGTTATTACGTTATATCGTATTTCGGGGTTGAAGATTGTCAATAGTATAGTAGCGACGTACGTGACGATGCAACAGGGTAGATTTGATTTGAGTTGGTATACCTGGTTTTTGTTTTTTATTTTTTTCTCACATTTTTCACCTACCCCTCATATCGCTCTGCCGTTTTGACGTTGTCGTCGTGGAGCTTTTTTTTTTTACGAAACGACAGTGCGAGGCCGCGTCGCCAGATGGAGAAACGTATTTAATATAAAGATCCCTACGGGCTGGCAGGGCCGTACCTTCGGGAGGTGACATGGCGTATACGTGGGTCCTCCAAGAGTGTGCAGAGGCCACGACGAAGGGACGAAAGGGACCTTCTGGAATCCTGCCAGAGAACCTAAAAAAGCACGAAGCAAATTAAAGCCGTCGAAGCGCCCTGCGGAGGCAAACATTCCGTTCTGGCCAATAACAACAATGCCCGTGGTATATTTTCACGAAGTTTCTTCCGAATCTCCCCATGTAATCCTCTACGAATTGGGAAGCGTAAAATACACTGGACCTTAGTTTTTACGAGCTATCACGTCTTCCCTTGGACGCTTACGGAAAATAGATGAACCTTGCCAGGAGCACAGACACAGGATTGTCTGGGGGTCGAATTTATTTAATGTCTTTTTTTTTTTTTTAAATTTTTTTTCCACTCCCACCAAATTAAAGGTATACCAAATTTTTGCGAACGTATCTTTAAATTACTTTTGTTTGAATTTTCAGGCCTCATTGACAATTTTAAATTCCCTCCCTTCAATCTCTCACCTGTGTCTACTCTCTGGCATCTGAATCTGATTAAACTCATCTCAAGTATTTGAGTACTTCGCTGTAAGAGGTCCTTTCAAAAAATTTTCTTCCACCACGTCACACATCTCTTTCGACAAATTGCAATCGGATAATTAAAGCCTCGAGAGTAGCCATCCGTCAATCGATCGGGCATGATTATCAGCGCTATGGCGGCAACGGTGCGAAACTCATATATTTCGTGAGTATTCGAGCGAGATCGATAAGGTTTGATTTATCGTCGACACGAATGAGCGTTTCCTCCGAGTTTTTCTAATAATCCCACTATACGATCTCCACTTGCCCTGTTATAAGTGGCAGCTCAGGTACGTACCCACTGACGTAATTCCCTAATAGATCTTTTTCTTTCCCATAACCCCTTCCCGGAATAGGCATGTAGATGTAAATCAGGATCGGAGTTCAGCGATCAAGCTACACCAGGATTCACGTTATGGTCGCGGAGCGTGCTGAGCGACGATAAACGTTATTGTCACCAGACCACTCCTGCCCGCCCCCCCCGGCCCTGCTGTCTCCTACGCCCCTGGATTTTCCATCAGGAAACTAATGTTACACTAATTCTTTGAGTTACGTTCGTCGGTCATGTCATAATAGCGTTTGTCGATTTCACGATACTTCCTTTTTTTTTTTTACCACGCCGTTCTCATATTACCAGTACGAATAGTTGCGCTCCCTTATCGTCGGCTTGTCGCGTGTCTCTCGCGTAGTGCAACGTTCCACTTTTCCCCCGTTTTATTCAACCTTATCACTTATATTTAGCTGGCGCAGTGCCAAAGGTAAAACCCGTGCCTTCTGATTTTACCGTTGAATCTGGTTTAACGGGATGCCTATTGGCTGGTTCGTAACGGCTGTGACTACTGCGCCTATCTTCCTGTTACATTGTGTGTATATATATATATATATATATATGATTATACCGAATATACGTGTACCGACTAACGTTGCTTATGTTCCGAATACTATTGGAATATATGTATGACGCAATGTATATAGGATGACGGTAGTTGATATTCGAATTAATGTTTACAAACTTTTTTTTCTCATCTGACGTATGCATGATTTTTTCACAATGACCTGCGATTATGCTTGGACTCGCTCGATTGACGGTTAGATCAGGTTAGGCTGCAGGTGGATTTGTAGGTTATCGATTCTGTCGAGAAAAGTGAGATTGATGCAAACTTTCCGTCATTCGTTCTCGTTTGATGACGTCGAGTTATTTTTCTCAGCCGAATGCTCTGAATTGGATAAGGGG
>NW_014332862.1:507648-520207 GCF_000341935.2 Cephus cinctus
GGGGGGGGGGGGGGTCGTGTATACCTACCGATCTTCCTAGTGTTTTCTAGGGATATATGTAAATAAACGCTTGTGACAGGTTCCGTTGAATCGTGCAATTTCGTGGGAATATCATTGACTAGAGACACACAGTTGTTTATTGGAGGTAGCCGATGTAGTAGTGAGCAATTTTTTGGTTCGATTCTTGTGACGATTCAGCGGGTCGACGTAAAACGCATCGTGGCGTCGATGATGAGGCTGGTGACGGTGACGGTTATTCTCGCAAATCGACGTTAAAACTTGAAGCGTCGAAGCAGTCATTCGGTGTGGCCACTTTAAAGTTTTAATCGCGCTTCATAGCTCGTTAACCTTCGAGTGCTCGAGGCCTGAAGTGGCGGCGGCGGCTCCGTACGAAGCCCCGACGCTGCCCCATTCGGCCCGGAAGTCGCTGGAGTCCAAACGGGCAAAACTTTTGGAAAATAGGCCGCGTGCGTGAAAGCGTCGGAGCGCCGGAGTGGCAGAGGGTCCATTTTGTATTTGGCTAGACAGTCAAATATTTCGCGATATAACGGCGAGAACCAGAGATGTGCCATTTTTTGGCGAATCCACGTACGCTGTTAATCGTCCCGACGCTAAAATACAGCCGCGCCACTTGCATTGGTCAGTTTTTTTTAGGCAGGGTTCGTTGCCGTTGTGAATTATCACTCTATTTTGGATTTCATTTTTTTTTCTCTTTTTTTTTCTTCGTTCAAACGAATCGTAATTAATCGTGTTCTGTTCTATTAATAGTCGTAAACATTCTGGCTGCTGGCTCTCCATTTCTCTCTCTCTCTCTCTCTCTCTCTCTTTTTCTATATATGATTTTATTTCATGGTTGTCCATCGTTACGCTATTAATGGTTCAGGCTTTAACGGTAATCTCTGTTCGAATAACTGCGAACACGCGGGGGGCACGTGTACATACATACCGGTTTTCGAATTGGCTTTGTAGAGTTCGATTGGCCTTTATGAACTTTGTCAAATCATACGCTTCTGACCGATTTTACATGCTTACGGAATACTGCTGGCTCTCTTCGTCCATTTACATTTCTACATGAATGCAAAGCCCTTACGTTGGTTTAACTATCGAAACCTCCTCCGGTGGAGCCTAATCGGCTCTGCCTGTATTCAGTATTGGTTATACCTATATCGCACAAAGTTTTAACAAAGCATCGGACGGCTCGAGTATATTAATTTGAAAAGCACGGATGCAATACCGAAAGTGCCATTGGATTTCGCTGAAGGAATACAGAGTGGAAAGTGGGGGCCCCGGAATACTTGGCTTAGTTTCCTCCGTTGTCCGTGAGAGGCGCTCGCGGCGGCACGTTCTTTAAACAGCCAACAAAGATATATTCGTTCCAATTCCATTTCGCGGCGGTCTGCATAATCTTTTCAGAAGCACACAATTCGTACGGTTTTCCGTGGCGAAAGTAGGTGGGAGAAGTCTGTGTGTAGGCAGAAGGTAGCGTAAGACGAGATACGTTACCTATATCTGCGTCCAGATAGACACGAGGAGCAAGGGAGTAAGAGAGAGAGGGGAATAAAGCAAGCGGTGAAGAGGAGAGCGCAAACACGCAAGTCGAAAGAGAGGAAACGCGGACGAGCGAGCGAGAACTTATATTACTTTTCCAGAGGACGCTTTCTCCTCTTCTCTCTCATTTTCTTTTTTTCTCTCTCTCTCTCTTTCATTCCTACCCTCACTCTTACTTCCTCCATGCAGTAGCTAGTCCAATTCTCTCTCTCTCTCTCTCTCTCTCTACTCTTTCCCCCGCCCCCCTCTTCACGTCGCCTAAAAGCACATTTCACCCAACCCACTTCCTTCACGCAACTTTCATATTCCTTATTCCTAAGTTGGCCATAAGTATGCAGCCCTTGCGCGGCCACTTCCGCTCTTCCTAAAACGCCTTATCGTCACGGAAACACTCGTATTTCAATTCGGTCCCATGTTCAAACGCAAATCGTCGCGACCTAGCGACCTCCCACTTCTTGACTATCACTTTCGCCCAGGAACCCGTGACGTGCGTGTTGTCGTTCATTGGAAAATCGTAGATACTTTGGCAGGGGAGTGACGCCTGGACCTGCTGCTCGGTTGACCACGAACTATGTCGAAGAGATATATAGGAAGCGCCAGGGGGAATCCTAATGTGGAGTCGATGTACCGATAATAGAACCTATGACCACGTGGTCTGGAGAGGGGGAGAGAGAGAGAGAGAGGCGCGAAGCACACATATGTGGCGGGCAATTGATAGAGCAATAGAGGTATCGGAGTGGGTGCGGATGTGACGCGTGTATCGGCGAAAGCGGAAATACGTCGCTCGTGAATCCCGGAAACGTAAACAATGTGTCTTCAAGTGCCATTATCGGTAATGGGACAACGTGAGGACACTGGACGCTTACCAATCGAAACAGCTGACTCCCAACTCGCCCGCATATACATATATATAGGGGTTACCACTTTGGCAGGAACCCTTTGAATCCTGGATACCTTCCCGTTATACGCCCTTCGACCTTTGACCTCGGTCCCCGTTCCTGGATATCTCTTTCACCCCGTTCGCCCGGCTGCATCGGATTCGGCACGTTCTCCACCCTTCTTCCACCCTTCTTCCACCTTCTCCCACCTTCTCCCACCATCTCTTGATCCTTCTGCCGTATATCCGTCTACATTGCGCTGCATAATTCATGGTCTTGTCATACACGCGTGAGGCGGATAATGGCGCTGGATAGAGGAGTAGCTCCATTGTCCAATGGTGGGCTGAGGACCGTCCCAATCCTGGAATCTCACGAGGACACTCGGATCCCACGAGTGTTCAGGCTGTTCAGCTTCCTTATATATATACATATAGGCATACCTATATATGTATACCGCCTTGTACCTACATGTGTACTCTTCTCTGGCATCTATGTTTGTTCGCGATTTTCCACCTCGAGGTTCTCAACTCCTTCACACCGCGTAACCCGCTGCGAGCTGCATCGGACCATTTATCGAGCTACGTGTCTCCCGTTTACGTCGCATGCGATCCCTTCACCCTTAAACGTGAGAATTTCTCCCTCGAGGGAGCATAAGATCAACGTAAGTGTCTGGCTAGGCGCTTGATATATATATATATATATATCTCAGGAAAGAATATACTTGGCGTGGATCCCTTGAGAGCCGTACTTACCCCCTTCAGAGGCTCGGGGAACGTCTTGGGATTATTGAGAAGTTGTGAAAAACGGAACCCCCCGTTAGGCATCAAAAGGTGGGACACGTCGTATTGACTGGCGTGATGAAAAGGGGGTTGTCAGTGGCACGTGTGTCTGTGTGTGTGAGGGGGTGGGATTGGTGCGTGTCTCTAGAAAACTTGAAGGTCGGAGGTTGGACTGTAGGTAGTCCAGTGGACCTCGGGGGGAAGGGGGGTGGCAGGTTGCCGGGCGGGGTTGAAATTTATGAAAAACGATCGTCGATTAAGCACAGTGGTGCGGAAAGGAAATCGGTCCGCGTTCTTCGTAGATGGAAGCTAGAATATAAAGGGTGGAACGGAAGTAGGGGGATCGAGCAGGCGACGGGAGACGAGGGGATGAAAAAGAACAGTGAAGGAAAGTAAACGTCGATAACAAAGAATAGACCTTCAGGGTTACTTGATCTGGTGTTCCGGCCTACGTGTCAGCATCCTTGGTACAGCGGGTAGCAAAAATGGGCATTCGAAGTACTATGATAAGTTAAGGCTGTTTGACTGTTCATCGTTGTTCCACTAGGGCATATAGGTCGGGTTATGTATATTTTGGTATACGGATGCCACGTGGCTATCCATAGGGTGGCGAGAAGGAAAAACCTGAATTGATATTAAATTAGACCGACTACGAGGGTCGACGTGTCTGGAACGTTTAAGACGTCTGGCCTCTTCAGGTTTATATCTTACTACTGCAATTCAGACAATTATTTAGGGGCTCTTGGCCAAAGCCATTCGGTTATATAAGATATATGTATATATATATATATATATATATACACACACACACGTAGCAAGGGGTAAGAAAGGGGCATAGGAAGACTATTACATAACTATGCTCATCCAGTTGCGTGTTTACATGTATACTATGTATATAGAGTACACGAGGGTATATACGCAGTTATCCCATCCCGACGCTCCTGGGGATGAAGCGACGCCTGGCCTGTTTTGTTCGGACACCTGCTACCCCCCTTAACATCTGTCAACATTTTGTACCAATAGCAAATCTAGGATTTGCAGTTCGGACGTGGCCTCTCAGCCCTGTGAATTAATGAGGCCAATTAATACGGATTTCTTACGCTACTGCCACCACCCCCATCACTGCCATCACTCCCGAACGCTTATCCTTCGGGATACGCCCGAGAATTTAATCGGAAATCCTGGATCCGTTGAAATGACGTCTTCGAGTAACTCGACAAATCGGTAACTCGTAGTTACCCAGTCTTCCTTAAGCTCCGTCCCCTCTTTTACTCATCGATTCCCAGGGGGTGTTTATTTTTTTACTTCTTGTTTTTTTTTTCTTTTCATTTAAACCCTATCTACAACCTGGACACGAGAGCGGGAGTTCGAAGCTTTGGGGGCTGGGGAATTTACTTGCGTTAGACCGATCGTTCGTCGAGGCACTTATGGCTGCAGCATCTTCAGGGCTCTTGGGGATGGACCGGGAAGAGTCGGTCTTCTCGTGGATCTTCGGAATGTCTGCGGTGAGTCATTTGAATGGGGTATCCCCCGAGGACAGATTGCTGGCTTCAATTAATACGGATTTCCCGGTTGGCCGGTGGCGCCGCCTGGCGGACGTAGATGGTAGCTGGAGGTATCCTATCGTCGAATTAGTCGACGAGAGGCCCAGTTGAAATTTTACGGCTTGACGAATGCCGGCTCGATAAATCCCAGGATCCTGATGGAGATCGCGTAATTAGTCAGTTTATTTATGGCGTCTATACGTCATTCCGATAAGCTCCAGTCTCATGCCGATTCCCATCCCTTCCGTCTCGACTCCACCTCCTCCTCCTTTACTCCGTACCCTTCGCGCTGAACTCTCCCCGCGATATTCAATCATCTCTATCAGCCCTCCCCTCCGCGGGGCTCCTACCGTCCGCGTACCCGTGACTCGCCCTGGGGAGAAATTAGTACTGCGAATTGCATCCCTTCCCTGTCGTCGACCTGGGAATTCCCAATCGTGCACCTTTCAAAAATTTGACACCTGTCCGGGGAAGACGTTGAAAAAAGTAGCAGAGCGTCGAGTCGGAAATTTACGTAAGATACGGAAAAGTAACGTTTACCAAGAGTATATTGAGGTACAAGGCACGCAGCGTCGTTCCGATCGGTCCTTACTGTTTAAGAAAGAAAATAGGAGCATACGTGAAACCCAGAAGGATGTTGAGGGTCGACGGTAAAGGCTGGAAGATACGGAGCATAGAAGTAAGAAGGTATTGGGAGGAAAATTGGCCGTAAACTCGCCCTATTTCAATTTCGTCACGTAAAATCCATAAGATTGAAGGATTTTCCAAAGAGGATACTGGTACCTTTAATGTTATGTATTTCGAATTGTGTGTCTAACCGGAAGCTCCGGGTTTTTCTTTAGACTCCTTGACTGAACCGGAAAGTGTATCGATATCCAATGAAATTTCTTCTGTTTGCTTCCCTCCTCTCGCCTCCCTCTGTCTTCTGCTCTGCTTCCACCTACGATTTTAGGGTTGAAGAGGTCTCTCAGGATTTATTCGGAAAAGAAGTAAAACGTTGGTGGCATATGGGGGTGAGAACATTAGGAAAACAGGGGAGGTAGCATCGTGGGGGAGTTTTTCTTGAACTACGATAAACTTTTGTTTGCTCGCCTCGAATTCCGTTTCCATTTTTTTGTACCCGGAAGCTCCCTTCCACCCTTCCACCACGACCTTGCTGCCTTTCGACCTAGAGCCTCTGTTTCTTCGTTCTTCCTGTTCGCATTCTCCTACGCGATTCCTCCCTTAGATTCGGCGACCCTCCTCCGTTCCAATACCAATTAATATTAAACGGGACACCCGGTATGCTTCGAAGTAGGCTGGACTTTCTACGTGCCTCCTATAGTACATTTTTTCTCCACCTCGTGGCGACTCGACAGCCGAGCTGCACCTGACTTCCGGCCCTGACCGGATATACACGTTGCGGTTATAGAGTCACTATCCTTGCTCGAAATAAAGTTTAATTAACTTCCGAGTCGGCTTGCGTTGCGTGCGCGCGAAATGCTGTCGATAACAAATTGCGATTTTGAACTTTGAACTCTGCATACGTACATGGTATCGCGACGCGTAGCCCCTTCTGCTCTTGAATCTTATATTCATCAGGCACAACTCCTTGGACCATTGATGACGCTGTGTTCTCTGGGATATAGTTTCTATGCTCCCTACTGATTATCGATCAGATTCCAATTGCACCCCTTTTCACCCTTGGTCGTGTTTTCAGTCATGGTATCCACGAGACACGATATCCGTTTGTCTCTGTCTTGTCTGATCGACTCCGCTACGTATCTCCTGGAGAGTTAATTGGAGCTTGGTAAAGAGCCGGGGGCGTGCTATTGTTATTATCCTTCTCTTTATTTGTAATTATTATTATTACGGGAAATTGTAAAACAAACGAGTCCCCCGGTACAATCGTCCACGTCATTATAAGGGCGGACCCGGACGGGACGGTATTACGTGTCTCCGATCTGATAGAAGGGTTGGTTTAAAGAAGCATTTAATCAGTCTATTATACATTCCGCGATAGGGTGGAACTCGAACGAGACTCCAAATAGGGGTTGGACGATGATCAAGTTTGAAAGATCGAGTTCAGGTTCTCGGGACTTTCTTTCCGGGCTTCGAGGCTTCCACCCCTTAGGCTTCGTCAAACTCGATGAGCCGCAGGGAATAGAATTGGGGCTGATGCACGGGGGGTAGGATGACCAAAGGGAAAAGGGGGTGACACTTGGATACCCAAGTTACGTAGCAGCGCCAGCTGCGAGGATAAAAAAAAACAATGTTATGCAGCGTTAAGGGATGAAGTTAAGTCCACCGTGTAAGGAGCTTTTGGAACTGACAATAGCGATCGTCAAAGTCACAGCCAAGGGTTAGCTGGCTGTAAATAAAAGCCTGCGGTTCAAATTGCTCGTGAGCGCATCCCCTGAACCGTTGGGGAGGTTTATGTAAACATAGTCTCGCTCTTTGGGCAGTTGGCACGCACGTGGGACAGTCCCAGCTAAGACAAATAGACATATCGGGTGTGTTCCTGGTTCCGTGCGTGTTCCGGCAAACCGGGCGACGGGGGGGTAGATACGCATACGGGGGGGAGGTACGGGTCTTGCGTGCTTCTGGCGTCTCCGTGTCTAATAGAGCGCTCGTGCGTGCGCGTGCCTACAACAGGGTGTAAATACGCGTATGATCCAAATATTGTTTTAGTCGAAGCTCTTGGAACATTAAACTTCATCTCCCTATATATTTCGTTCCTTCCTGTTTCCTTGCTCCTTATTTGTTTATCCGATAATGCTTAGATTTCGCGAAGCCTCGGATTTCGGGAGGCGCGTCCTCTCTGGAAGCGACCTATCCCTGAAATCCCTCGTGGTTCGACCTTACGTCCCTTGACTGGCTTTATTTTCCTCCGATCATTTCGTTCTCTTACGTTGTTTTCCTGCGACCCCCCTTCTGCCTCCTCTTTCTCTCCTCGATACTTCAGGTTTTACCTCAGCGTAGCTGTACCTTTTTTTTTGCGTTTAACGTTCTACGTAAAGTTCCTAGGAAGTAGGGGTGGTTGAGGGTCGTTGCTTTTCGAGAGGGTATTAATTTTTCATCGGGTACCCTCAAACCTACCGGCATCCACCCTTAAAGATTCTTTTTTAAACTATATGACCCTGAGAGATACTTCTACCCCTCCAAGGTAAATCTCTTCGTTCATCCCTTGCTTCTTTGAATTAAAGTTTACAGCTCGCACGGGATCCCCCTTTACGTTCTTATGGAGAATAGAATATTTTTTGTTTATTTTTAACTCAAGTTACACTGTACAGTCGTATGTAAATGTATATGACTTTATAGTGCTCCGTAAGTCGCTACCGACCTACCCTTAGCAGCTTCCGGCCTAACCCACTGAGCTTGCCGATTGTTCCTATTGAGATTTTGCTTAGGTTTTCTTACGGGTAGTGCCTGGCGTTAAAGGTGGCAGTTTCGGTGTGTAGGAGGAGGGTGGATTGGTATACCTGGAGGCTTTTGGGGTACGTTGCTCCCTTAAGTAGTGCCATTAAGAATTTTATGCCAGTCCTTTTCTCTTTTTCCTTTTTTCTTCTCTTTTCTTCGCGTTAGCTTACATACGTTGCGTCTGTCCATTTTCATCGCCTTGGCGAACGCTTCGACAGAACATCTGGAAGTTTCACCTGAGAACACCTTTTGAATCGTTAATCCACTTTTTGCGCTCTGACTTTTACAACCCCTTGAACGCGAGTCTGAATAATTTTTTTTACGCCTTAAGCAACTTTCCAGCGATTCTCGCGCGTTCTGTAACAGAAATATAATAAACAATGCAATCAAAAGAGATAAAACTGCATTGGAAAGCGTCCACTGTATATATATATATATATGTATTTATGTATATGTCGAAGCTCTCGCAACTGTATTTCCCCTCAAGGTTGGTAACAAATTCCTAACCCAATTTAAAACAAAAGACCCCTTTATCTGTTGCAGCGGAATATTATACAACTCTAGGGGCTTCGCCGTAGGGTAGCTCGAATCAGGCTTTTTTTTTCCAACGCGTAGCAAACCTTTCATGAATTCAGGTAAACTCATACGTTAAAAAAAAAGTATCACGCAGCGCGTAGTGAACTTTTTTTAAGATAAGGAATCGGGCTAGAAATTAATTTTTTCGACAAATTCACTGGAGTCACGCGCAAGTGACAGGTATTACCAGACCCTCAAAAGCAAAGGGTTTGTAACAGCGGGATGATAACTGTGCTTTACTAGTGGCGATTTTCACCAGTGCTTAAGGGTTGACCAAACGTAACAGTGTAATAAATCACTTGGTGACATATACATATATTCTATACTGTAATGGTCACGTTAAGGGAAGTCCATAATAAGCTCATAAAATTGGCAGGTTCGTCGGTATGATTTGGATTGGAAAAAAAGAAACATGAAATCCACACGTTTCAAAAAATAAAAGTTCCATTCCCTATTTTTAATTTGATCGGGTACAAGGGATGAAAATAAAAAAATGTCTAGTTACAA
Source organism: Cephus cinctus (assembly GCF_000341935.2). Classification (NCBI taxonomy): domain Eukaryota; kingdom Metazoa; phylum Arthropoda; class Insecta; order Hymenoptera; family Cephidae; genus Cephus; species Cephus cinctus. Next base: position 516,880 of record NW_014332862.1, read on the forward strand.
ATATTTTAACACGTTACACAGTATTTATAGAACGAACGAGGTGCTGTGAGCTTTTCGTATGTATCTGTATCGTGGTTAAAGCGGCACAAACTCTACGATCAGGACTTGATTGTCCCGGAAGAATAAAACGGCAGAATCACAAAGGGCAACGGAATGGAAGTAGTCACCGTCGAGATAACCGTTTATGGTCAGACAAGGGAGAAGCTGAGAATCTACTTGCATACGGCGTTCGTTAACCACACGTTCTACGTTTATGGTTTGAAATCTTTGTTATCTGTATTTCAGGAACAGCTGCATACAGGGTGTCCGTGTTTGAATTAATGGCCCTGTAATATTCATTGAATCTCCTCGGCCGTACGATTCGACGCCGAGTCTGCAGAAAATGTTCGTAGGCATTTTGAAAATTTTCTGCACACACCACCCCGGAGTGACTTCAACCCCTCGCTGGTTATCTTTACTATTTTCATGGCGCTACCAGCCACGCTGTTAAGGGTGTCAAAATGTAGTGGCTAGTATATATATATATACATACCTGTGGGGAATGGCTACTAGTGGTAGCAGTCAGTAACGTGCAGACTCGTAAGGGATGCTCAGGAGAGAAAGGGACAGCCAGCGAGCGAGACTAGTTTCGTAGCCGTAGAGATAGGCGTATCACACGTACTCAGTCGTAAAGCGTATCTCGCGTGGGACTACCCTCTCCCCTCGGCCGTTTACATTGTTCGCTTCCAAAAACGGGCAATTGTTCAGCCGCCCAATTATAATTATGGTTATCGTTAATTACACCGCGGACGTAACGAGGTGCGATTTATATCTGATACGTATTCGTGTATCTAGACGGGTCCATGAAAAGTGAGAATAAAGGGTAAAAAGAAACCCTCGAGTAGGAAGGGTTAAGAAATTAATTTTTTTCGTAAAAAGCTTTTTTTTTGTTTGCTTTTTTTTGTTTGCTTTTTTTTTGTTTGAAAAAAGAAAACCAAAAATGTACACCCTTAAAATCGTACTACCCTTCGCTCTTGCCGAAATTACCTCTTAGAAAATTTATCCGTTCAAAGCATCCCTTATCGATAAGCACCTCAACACGACTGTGCTTCGTCCGGTTATCTTCGTTGATACTCCCCCTGGCCCACAAGCTTCCCTTGAGACTCTTACGAAAACTATGCTAATCAGCTTCTATCCTAATTAACCTCTGGCTAATCGATACCCTTAATGCACGCAATCTCTTTCTCAAAAAGTATAACCAAAGCCCCTTCCGCCCGTACACAGATTTTATGTCAGATCCGACTGGTATCTACGTGTACATTAAATTGCACAGGTGTGATATGTTTTTTTGTTGTCAAGCAGTAGCAAAGGTGCGAATAGCGTCAGACCATCCGGCCCAGAGAAAGGAGTCGAGATTAGCCAGGCTACGAGAAACAGCCAAGGGCTAGCGAGTGCCGCGAGTCACCGTGTCTACTCGCATATATACGTGCTGGGTAAAATCGAGCAAGGAAGAGGTGGCTGCGCTGAAATTAGTAGCCACCCCCCGGTGGCAGGGTGGCCGTGACGTAACGAAGGTATATCCTGTTTTTCTTAGGTTCGTTACCGCCGCCCGAGCAACTACCCCGTCTCGTTATCGTTATCGTACGTTGCCGAGTGCATGTTATCGTTATTGCTTACGCTTCTTACTGATATTGCTTCCCTTATTATTACCATTGTTATTATATTCATCATACACGCCGCCGGGCTCCGTTGCGCGCGGATCCGCGGATATGTGGATGCGCCTTGTAATCCACTGGGCCGACGTGCACGCCGCGTGGGCGCATCCTGTACTAGCATTCATTAATTAAAAAGCCAAGAATACGCCCCCGAGATACGTAAGCGACTGGGCTTTTTTCTCGTCTGCCTCTTTCTTATTTTTTTTCTATTCTCCGTCCCTCCCACCCAACTCCCCCGCCGCCATGCAACAGACCTACAATTTCCACCCTGAGCACCCCTCCACTGCTGGTTGGGTTTTCCGTGCTCTTTATTTCTCCTGGAATCAACTGGGCTACTTGTTTTCCTTTTTTTTATCTTCCATCTCCCGTCCTCGCCCCTACGTCGCTCCTCCCAATGGTTTTATTAAAGCAGGGGTCCGTTGAAGGGAAAAAAAAGAGAGTAAAGCAACTGGTGCAGTCGGTAACGTTGCTGAATGTAGTCACGAGTGCTCTCACCACTTCTGGACGCTCTAATACGGTCCGATTCGCAAGTGAAAAGCGGCGCGACTTATAATTACCGACTTGCAGCTCGAGTACCTCGACGTGTACGTCGATAATTGTTGTTGGTTGGTCATAAATGAACCTGGTCGGAGTTTTATAGAAAACAATGGAGTACCTGGTAGAAAGTCTCTTGAGCAAGCTCAGGGTCTGTCTGGGTCCAAATGGCAGACGGGTCCTCGATTCTCGTAAATGGTATTTTTATTAGGGATACAAGGCATAGATTGGGGAAACTTTCGTAACGACGAGGAATTACTATCGCACCCTAAGGGTCGCGCCACAACGAGCGTAACCGTAATGCGAGTGACAAATGGCGCGCTTGTGAATTATATTCGATGAAATTGTTATGACTGTGCCGTCGTCGTGTAACTGCAATAATTCGATGGAGTATAATTTACGTGCGCGTCCCTCGTAATGCAGGTTAGGATTACGCCTCGTGTGGAGCGAGCTTAAAGCGGTAATAATTACGAATTACGAAATTTATATAGATTAATAGTTCAAGTATATATGTATACGTATTGTGACGTGATTTTTCGAATCACGGTCCCAAGGCGGCTCCGGTTACCGGTACAGATAACGTTCTCGATTTCTCGTTCCCTTCGGGTCGCCACCCTGCTCAGAAGCTACGCTCTCGGGTTGATTCGTACAGTTATGTCAAGGCTGTCGTAAGATTTCTTTATTGTTTAGTTGAGGTCGAGGTGCTCGAATCTGCCGTGGGGAGATAGTCTCGACGTACCGAGTTGCCCGGCAGAGGAGAGTACCCGACGGAGACGTCTCCACGGACCGGCAGAAGCCCGGGTGAAACACCGGCGCCCCGCTGAAGATGGGCAAAGGGCTGTAGAGCGGCAGGAGATAAGGTTTTGCTAAGATTGAGGGCAAGGGAGGAAAGTCCTGTCCGAGTTAAGGATGTGGGGCCCAGCTGTCGCCCGATGCCCTGGGGAAGCGGCCGTGGAGGATCTCCAGGAGATACGTACCGATTCGCTAAGGAACGCTCTCGATTTGGTTTAAAGGGACGACTCGAAGGAGATAGAAGAGTTATCGGTCATAAGGCTCTCGACCAATCAGAATGATTAGTTCTCGGATTTGGCTATTGTCAA
>NW_014332862.1:520426-521665 GCF_000341935.2 Cephus cinctus
ATGTTCCGGAGGTGTAGTGCTGTGCCTTAGTGCAGTGCTCCCCAGAGTGTCCTCGAAGGTAACGTAGGGTGGTTCTCGCAGATAGTTCGTTCTCGTATGTTATGCTATCGGTGTCGGGTCATAAGTTAAAAGAATTACGTTACACTATATACATTGCGACGTGGTTTTTCGAATCAGTATACATTTTTTTTTCCAAAATTCGGTGTGAGTTCCTCTTTATGGTCCTGACACAGTATACGTTCTGTATCAAAATACTTTCAGACCCGTCCTGAGAAACACCGCGTTCTCATAACTGCCAATTCGCAAGACGAAAAGTCCTGAGTACTGTCCCTTGACAAATTTATATGTCCGTATAAATAGTTTCAAAGAATAGCAGGCGTCTCGTTTCCATAAATCTGGACACTTGTCGATGCATTCGAATTGGATCGAGAAGCGAACTGACTCGCGGCGTAGTTTGATTCGTGGCTCGTTTTCCGACAGCTACGGATTTGACAATAATTACGAATTTGCTCTACAAATCAGCGTATTTGGTCGGTTGGCCGGCCGACAATTCAGGACGGTGGCTGTGCGGCGCTGTGCGTCAGGACGCTTGTCCGTCGTGGCGTCGGGTAGTTCGAACACCACAGTGGGTTGGTAGACGTAGGAACGCCCGTGGAGAGACAGAGACAAACGACGCATGGTGCACAGGAGGTAGGCGAGAGAGAGAGAGAGAGAGAGAGAGAGAGAGAGGGGGGGGGGGGGGCTAGTAGACAAACGACGCATGGTGCACAGGAGGTAGGCGAGAGAGAGAGAGAGAGAGAGAGAGAGAGAGAGGGGGGGGGGAGCTAGTTGAGGGTTGCAGGCTAGAGGGATGAGCAGGAGCAGGGGCGTAGGATAGGGGGGTAGTAGCCCGGCAGCAGCAGCAGAGCAGGAGGGATGGTTCGGTGTTGCAGGGAGTGCTTGTAACTTGTACCACTGTGAACGCAAGCCAGTGTCCGCTCCAATTAACTTTTCACCACTAATTTATGCGGCAGTGGCTGCCTCCGTGCTTTTACAAATTTCCAGACTGCGCCAACTTCACTACCTACAAAACGGACGCCGGACTGCTGACTACTTTTATAACACCCGGTACATACATTCATCCCGTCAATCCGCTCACGGCTGCGTGAGCCGGACGCGGAGACAAATCCATACGGGCAAGAAGGTATTTTTTCTAGATTTAATAAGGGATGGGGGGGGGGCGGGGGTTTCGTATAGGGG
>NW_014332862.1:521831-531405 GCF_000341935.2 Cephus cinctus
GGGGGGGGGGGGCGGGGGTTTCGTATAGGGGATGAAATCGGCCAGGGGTGCGCCTACCGGCTGGAACGAGTGGTCCGTTAAATTATACGCCTACAGGCTCTTCCATTATGGCATCCAATGATTATCATGCTTCGTATACATATACGTATTAGGTTAGTATCTGTCTGACTGTTGTCTCCCTTTTTCCACTGTCCCATATATTTATTGCACTGTCGGTAGCATTATTTGACAATTGCTTCAATCGATGAACGCGAATCCCGTTGACCGTTGACGCCGGTGACGTAGACGTTAACGCGAGGCTAGTTTTGTCGTTACGTCAAAACGTATTCGAATATTCAAGGACTAAACGCTCGGCGCAGTAGTCGACTGTGTGCAGTGGTCAGACATTCGGGTACTTGTGTCCCCATTAATATGCATGTCCTCGTCCTCGGTCCCATCCCTTAGCACAGCCAGTATCCTACGAACGTGGCGGCCAAGCCTAGTCCCTGTGAAATCCACCCCCGTGTGCAACACCCAGAGCTCGCCCGGTGTTTCCTGTCCGAGCAAATAAATCCAGGAGCGTCGCGTCCGCCCGTACACGACCCGTTACTGTTGCGCCATTCCCGCCGCTTCGCGACTGATTGAAACTTTCCCATTCACCTCTTTTTTTACACGTCGCGTATCAGCCCTAGCTTTTCGTCGCGTTACACCCGGAACTACCCTTCGGGCGCCACCCTCTCGGAGAAACTACCGTAGCCGTCACGTTCGACTCGTTCGAAAATATTTAATGCCCGATAGTCGATACCCTCGGTACTCGGCGGGTCCAAACGATAATTTATCGTTCGATCCGGATCATCGATGTTTCCTATTTATTTGAAATATTTTGACGAAGCTAGAGCTATTTTATTCTTATTGATATTTCTTTTTCTTTTTTATTTTACTACTCTACAAATACACCTATGAAATATCCTAAAATAATTTTCTCCATAATCGTCGACGCTCTGCGGGGAATCTTACTTGGAAGCGATTCCAATGGTTCTTCGTGATAATTTCGAAGACTGGAATAGCCAGTCAAATGGCCGAGGGGGGACACGAGAGATGAACGCGTAACGACGCACTTTTATAGCAGCTGGTTACTTTACAAGCGCCGTGCCGCCGCATATTATTGTTATCGGCGAGGGAAAAGTATCCGCATAGCAATTAGAAGGTGGAGCTCGCTTTAGTAACGACTGTCTAGGTGGGTTCGTTGTACGGCAAGTAATCCTGCGTAATGCGACTTATGATATTACTTTACGAGGGTCGTAACAAGCCGATTCAATTGCCGTTGCAATTCGAACGGGACGCCGAGTCGCTGATATTAACCTACTGGCTGTTACCTCCAGGTAATTTGTTACACCTAAAAAGTATACGCAGTACGCGGTAGAGTCACGATCAATTTCACTCTAGACATGATCGAAGCGTCGTTTCAAAAAATACAGTCTGACCCTCGTATACCCGGTAGGCATAATTACCCGGTTACGTCATTGTTTCAATTGACTTTTTGAAAATACTTTTTTTTTTGTTTTTGCAAATACCCACGCTACTCGGCACTGGCGCATTCTCATCACTCCCTGTCTTTAATCAGTGGCCCGATCAACTCGCGCCAGATCCTCCGTGCTGAACGGATGTGACGTATCCACGGGCAGCCATGTTGAAAATTAGTCACCGGTATACGGTGACGTCACATCAGGGCTTCCGAATGGATTTGCTCGAATGCGTCTTTCCTTCTCTCTCCTTTCAAAAGCTTCCCGGTAACCAAGGTGGCTCTTCGAGGGTGGTCTGACTATTCGACTCTGTATCTACTGCATGGGGAAATGTGATGCGCGCTAGCAGCCAGCTAAGGGTTGGTTTGTTGGTTTTATATAAAGACAGGCTAGGGGATGAATTTGTGTATACGTTGTAGGGGCAGATTGTTGCTGTATGTGGTTTCCGGTATAAGAGTGTTGAAGCGCGAGGCTCTCAGGGCTGATAAATTATGGGTGAGAAGGGTCGGAGGGGGGAGGCGGGTTGTGGGTCGTACGAGAGAAACGTATCCGATGAACGGGAGAAACTAAGAGAAACGAAGAGAAACGTACATGGACTACTGGCTGCTGTAAGAGCGACTGGTTCCGCGCGTCAATTGTAACTCCGATTTAATGAGGAACTCGCGGTAAGCGGGGCACGTTCTAACGACGGCTTTATTTCCATTGTAATTGCGCCTTAAAATAGTAATCGCGCGTGGGAATGATTTGGCTCCGAGCTGGAAGCTGTTATCTGTGCTTTATTCCGGGGCTTAATGCAGCGACGGGTGGCTCCGTGCGTTATTCATTGGCAAATTCAATGTGTGACCGACGTGACGTTAACCGAGTCGAAAATTTAGCACTAATTTCAATGTGATTATTTAGAACCAGAGAATCGAGGCCGATACTAAGATCGCGATTTACTTCAGCGAGTCGAATCAGTTTGCGAATCGAACAGTCAGTCGTGTCGAAGAACGAGGATTTTAGGTTGAAAATTATTTAAACGAACTTCACCTTGTATCCTTCGGCAGACCCAGTCCTCTTGCGTACAACAAACAGGTTTCAAACCGGTTCTCAATTTCACGACGTCCCACGGGCCCCCCTTTCCCCTCCTGCTACGAAGACCTAAAGTTTAGGGTCCTTTGGGCAATACCAAAAGACTTCTAAATACTCTTTGATTGTACATGGACTCTTGTTCTATCTGCTGGGATATTTTGTCGCTTTAATAATTGTTATATAAAATTTCACGGTAACCTTTTTTTTTTAACGGGTTTAATTAGTATTTTTAATTAACGTTACTTCTCAGACCCTTTCTTCCTTCTCACGTCCGACGGGGCTATTCGGCTAGCTTGATGTAGGCTTGCGTAAACTTACGTGCACTTGACGTTTAGTATTGGATTTTATAACGCGAAGATGATCCTGGTGACAGTGTAGACAGGACGGGGAGCACTTGGAGATATATATTTTAAGGGGTGAATTCGCTTTCGGAAGAGGCTAAGGAGTGGTATTCTCTTTTGGAGCTTTAACCACACTTAGTCGAGTGGCCCTGCTCAGCAGCTCATCCTCCAGGTCCAGTGTCGGGCGAAGTCCTGCCTGCGGGACAGGGGCTCCCAGGGGCGGACGGGGGCGGACGGGGGCGGACGGGGCTCTGTGGCTGTTTCGCAAGGGCGATCGTGGCTTCCGTCCGCATCAGCGAAAAAGCGACAACTCGCTTTGCTCTTTCGGGAAATAGAAATAAAAGTAAGGGGTGGTACGGGTAGTTCCCGAAGATGCTGCTGCTAGTCTTCTCGCTACTTTACCCGGGCTAGTGTACCGGAAGAGGGCGTGTCCGTCGAGTCAGATACAGTCTCTTAGGGTCGAGGGTGGCTTCGACCTTTACGGCCACCCTTGCGATCCTGAATTATATTCGTGGCCGCCCCCCCCTTCATCTCCCTCGTCCTTTCCAAGACTTTCGAATCCTTGGACGTGCCACGTACCACCCCTGGAAAAGAAAAACTCGCGACTATTTGGCAAGCCTTGCCGTTACCACTCGGACGTCAAAGGTCATTTAACCCCTTCGTCATTCTCGCCAGACGACCCCCGTGACCTTAATGGTTTTCCTAATAGCCATTTATTGCTCTTCGAAGAATCTTCGATTTTCCTCTTCTTCCCTCGAATCCTACCCTCGTCGCTCTTTCGTCCTTTGCTTGGGCTTTTCTTTTCTCTCGGACGAGACAGACGAGCTCCTACGGTGCGTGTGCCCGGTCGTAAAGAATGAGGGTCAGACAAAAAGTCAACCTCAAGCCTCTACTGGGAAATTCTCACTCGGGCTACAATTATCTGCCCTCGTTACCAATTACCGTTCAACGGAATACTTTAGTCAAGTAGACGGGTTTTTCGTGCCAGTACGACATTACGATCGCCACATAGCAGCCCGGAGTAACGCGATATGCTAGTTTCGAAGGAAACTGAACCTGGCGGCTGGATTTTTAGCCAGCTCGTCCGACGCTGCGGTTACCAGGTATCGCTAGGTACGAATGCTGAATCCACTCAAGTTAAATTTGCCACTTTTAACGGCGACCGGCTTCGTTACTCGGCGCTAACCGACGCGAGACTGTCGATTCGTAATTTGCTCTGATGACGCCACTAATGACTCTTTGAGCTAACGATGTTACGGAGTCAAGAAAAAAATATTCTTCAAAGGTGAAATATTGCTGGCTGACTTGCTTTATATTACGAGGTGGGTTCCATGAGAAAGCCGCAGTCACACAGAAGGATGGAGTCGGGCTGAGAGAGAGAGAGAGAGAGAGAGAGAGAGAGAGAGAGAGAGAGAGAGTGTAACACGTTTTTGATGGTGGGTGCTTGTTTCCAAGGGGTGGGCGGCGAGAATCAGCGCCTGGGGTCGCGAGACTCTGTCACTTTGAACAATCGGGACAGCCATTATGTGGCTTAGAGAAAATCGAGGCTTTTGCGAGTTCCGTTGTCCTTGAGGCATAAGGAGAACCAGACGAGTGGATGTGTGAGGGTGGCGCAGGGGCTGGCAACGAAGGGGGAAGGTCGGGCGATGAGTCAGGGTGTTAAGGGGTGTTGAGGCAAGTTGGCGGCGGTGCAGAAGGGGAGTAGGGTGGTCCTATCTGTCAGTGGCAGGCGTCGGAAGCTACCCTCAGGGACATAAGGCTTCCAAAGGGAGCCTGAGGTGGTGGCGGTGGGATCCAGGGGCGCCCTTGGGTTCTAGGGATGGTACTCGGTTGTCGGGGTGGTTTTCGGGGGATGGATGCCAAAATTGCCGCTTAAACATGACGCGCACAGCCTGAGTCGAACTGCGAGATTGCGCTCCTCGGGCGCGACTTTTACCTCAACCTTTTCCTCCGTTTCGGAACACGGTGGGCTCAACTTGGCCTGGGTCCTTTCTCATCCCTCCGCTCGATAATATTGGATATCGCGCGACCCTCCTTCTACCCTCCTGACTTGCACCATCCTTCATCCTCGTTCGCTCTCTTGCCTACCAATATGCGGTGAAGTTGTGCGGCGTTGGCGGCGAAGATGCTGAGTTCCTGAGTTTCTTAACTTCCCTTCCACTTACTACCTATAAAGTCACCACCGCGTATAACGGACGAGCCTATCGTCCTGGCAGCCCCACCACCCTCCGCTCCTCCCGTCACTCCCATTTCACCCTTCTCAGGGTAGACCTGCCTAGGAGACGCGTCTAAGAACTTAATATCACTTGCGAGTCTCATAACCCACCCACCTCCCACCCGACCCGGCCTCGTGAAACCTCGTCAACCCGGTTCACCACTTCCGGAGGGGGAAAGGACTACCCATCAGGCACTAGGAGACCGAGAATTGTGATTTTTTCGTTGTCTTTATTCTTTTTTGCGTTTTCATCCCTGAAATTTGAGAATATTTTGATTCTCTGCTTCTGCCAACTTACCTTCGGAAACATCTGCTTCGTGCGGAAACTAGGGTCCAAGGTCGAGAAGGTCGCTGGCTGGGCAACTTCCGCTTTGCCGATGAGTAGATAATCCCTTTAAGGGTCGGTCTCGTGACAGAGGGAGAGGCCGATGCAATATCTCAGGTCAGACACGGCTTAGGGGTAGGTGTAATATCGACGGCATTAGGTACAGTAATGGAGTTTAAGAAGAGCAAAACCAGCGAGACAAGATGAGATTTTGACTGGGAAAATTTGAAAAAAAAAATTCAGCTATTTTTCTTTTTTTGCTTTGCTCTTCTTCGCTTTCTCTCTTTCTCTCTCTCTCTCTCTCTCTCTCTCTCTCTCTCTCTCTCTCTCTCTCGCATCCTCGACCGAATGATTTACGGTATACCAGCTCGGTGTATCCAAACTTGGACTTGACTCTTCCTTCCACGCTGCCAGTCTGTAACCTCTTAACCTTCCACCTTCTGGCTCCAGTTACCGTCCTACACGTAGCTCAATCCCGTGGAGGCTACGGACACCGTAACTGGCTTAACACGCCCTCTGCTAACGCCAAGAAGACTAAGCAGTGCTTGGCGAAGTTACCAGCAGCGCTGGAGGAAGAAAGAAAAGGAATGAAAGGACGGAGAAGAGAAGAAGAGAAAAAAAGAGAGCAGCGGGATGAAAGTGGAGGGGATATTACTCGTCTTTTGAAAATCCCCTGCAAAATACCCTTGGGCTGGGAGGACTCAACCCTATGATATTACACAGAACAGGGGTAGAGTCATCCTATCGTTAGCCAGGATTGCCAACGCTACAGGGATGATATCTAGTATCCTCGAGGATAACAGGCAAAATTTACCACCGGGTATACAATGTAACCGCAGCACCTGATATGCGTCTCTACGGAGACTCTAAACGTGTTTCCTGATCCTCGACGAATGTCCTCTGTTCCCAATGTACAAGGTGGCCCCCGATTCCTTCGATCCTATAGGTTCCCGAGTCGTTCAATCTTCAACCGTGGAATCCGTAAACGGCGCGAGGATAAAAAAGGAGAAGAAAAAGAATCCGCGAAAATATCGTCATCCCTCTCGGTCGGCCCGATTATTATCATCAATTTCTCAAACCCATCGGGGTTCTAGGAAAAAAGAAAACAACCGTTTGCTTGGGTCTTCGTGTTTCGTCGGCATCCACTTCCACTCCTCGCTCCGTCTTGAGAGAGAGGGAGTTAGCGAGGGGAGAGTGGGTGGATGCTGTAAGGTTTCTTTTGCCACCCTTGACGAAGACGCCAGGGGTGAACCTAGAAGGAATGTTATTAATGACGAGGCCAGATTAACGGAGCGCCCCTCTCTGCTTGTCTGCCCTAACTCCCTTACGTCTTACTATTCTCCCAGCTTCCACTCTCAGGCTACACAGCCTCGTTACGTAAGGGGTGACGTTGAAAAAAAAAAAAAATTAAAGTTGACGCTGCCGCAAGTTTTGGAAAAATTTCAAATCGCTTACCCAACTTCCAAGTCGTGACGCCATTAGCGAAAGAAGCCGAAGCATCTCTGAAATATACGTCCGGGGATTATTCGATCTCGTAGCAGGGACGTTACGAGCTCGGTTCTAATCCGGAGGAATTTTCGGGCATGAAATAACAGACACCCCTTATACACGTCTTAGGCACGCTATGGAAACTCTCATCCCGTAAGCACATCCATTCGCCAGCTAGTGTCTCTTCTCAGGCAAAAAGCGGGAGGACTAGCGTTAGGCTAGGTATACTGATTAACGTCCTCACTTGTCACGGAACTTCCGTCCGCGTCTCCGGTGCGGAATCCGCTTGCGTTTTCCTTCGTAAAAACTTCGGGCCAATCGTTCCGTCCCCTCGTCATCGCCGTACGGGCCACTTCACGTTCTGGCGCGTATTTCCAAATTCTGACAGGAATTTATATCCCGACGTAAATTACGTTTTTCTTCTGTTTTGCTTTCCACCCCCTTCTTGGCTTTTTATACGAGGCCGAAAAAGTAAGGAACAACACGGATTGACATATTCTACATTGGATGTGGCGGTAGCAGCCAACAGGTTACTCGGGTTACGATCTTGTTCCGTTGGTTCGGACTGTGTTTTCTCGACAAGCTCTTCTTCAACCCCTTCTGTATATGGGGTATTTCACTTGCTAATACCTCCATTCGTTGTATATTCATCAGGGGCGTATACACAGTTATGGGCAGTGGGTATGCACACGTGTGCTTCGGCTTGCTGTGTGTGTAGGGGGAGCAAGGGGGTGGAATGAAGGGTAGGCCTTTCGCCGATAGGGCCTCTTAGTGTAGCCGTACCTGTATCAGCCCCACGGGGGTTGGCATTAGAGGAACGAAAGTATGGGAAGCTATAGGGGAAAAAGTCCGTAAATATCCAGACACGCGATGTAACTTCTGTCAAACGAATTACGGCTAACTCGGCCTAACCCTTTCCCGTGACCACCCCCTCCGTTCCCAACGGAGCTCCGGCTCCCTATTCTAGTTCAGCCTCGGTAGAAACGAAATACCTGAAATTAACACGAATCCACCCTTACATACGTGATTTCGCGTAAATAATACCACCCTTAGTATCGACTTTTGCAAGGGATTTTCAAAGTCAAGTTAAAAAATAAAGCTCCCTTCAGCCGGGGGTTGATACTCGCCACGATACTCCGTGTTACCTTATCATTAATCGTTACCCTCAAAAGGACTAAATGATTCGTGGGAATGAAATCCGCGAGGGATAAAAATGAGTGAATAAATAAACGAGGCTAAAATATTACACATATTTTTCAAGGTTACCAAGCCACGTGTTCTGCACTCGACGAGCGATAAAAGTACCACCTACCCTTCGTAATTGAGTATCGCTCGGATCCCCGTGCTCCTGGGGACGGTGGAGCTCCAGGAAGATCCTAGGGGATGAAAACGATGAAAAGCCTGTAATTCATCCCCTGCGCCGGTCTCTTTTACTCCGAATCAACTTCCCATCTGAAGTTTGTTAGCGCGGGGGTAGTTTCGGCTCCCCGGCAAAGTCCAATTATCTTAGGGGTTGCCGAGTGGCGGGTATCCAGTAGGTACTAGGAGGCGAGTCCACTAGAATCCTGTTTAGTCTCCCCCTGTCTCTCTACACCTCTGTCCGTGCACTATGGGATCCTCGAAGTCTGAGCCACAGGGGCCACCATCTACTAGACCCAGGAGTAATACCGGACACGGCCTCGTCGGCATCCGCGAAGTCCGCGGAACACAAGTTTTGATGCGGTCAGAAGTAGCGTCTGCCAGGACCAGCCCCTGGCGAGAGGGGTCTACCGTCACTACCGCTAGGAATAATAATTACGCGGCATTGTCGTGAACTTTGACACAGGTTGCCCATTGTCTAACCTCAGAGCTGCGGAGAACTTTCGAGATGGAGAACATTTGCCGAGACAGTGGGTCTCTCGGTATTAAGGAGAAAACACTCGTAGAGGTCAGACGGGAAGTAGTTCAAGAATTCTCAACCCCTTGGCTGATCCTCCGATGCCGTCACGTTCGAATATAAATAGTTATATCGAAATTTCTTTCCCGCGCAATCGCACCCTTCACGATTCATCCCCTCGGTAAAAATATCACGACGAACCCCTTGGATTCATATGGGCACCCCCTTCTCACCCCTCCTCCGCCCCCGGAAAGGACGCAGGCTCCCACGATTTTCACAATGCCAAACAAACGGACTCGACGGTCCGCTGGTTCAGCTATAAATTCGGCAGAGGGCAGCACCGTAGGCGTCGAGCACCCGGTGCCCCACTTTACGAAGCGGGCTTTCGAGTTTCCAGCGCATAAATTAAACATATGATTAACCACGTCCATTATACCGGGGCACAAACAAATTTCATAAACACATTTAACGCGTGCTTCGCTCCTCTGAAAGAGACAACTCAATTACAGTGTGACTGTTGGGGGCTGGGCGGGAGGGGGTTGGGTAGATCGATCGCTGCTGGCTATGGGGTTAATACGCGAGGTTGCGTGTATCTATCTACATAATGTTCGAGAGATTTCAAAGCTTTTTATCTGTCACGATATAATCATCCCTCAATAGGAGCCCTGTCCCGCTTGGCACCCCTGCTCCGACTCTGCACCGAGTTAATACAGTGCCCATCCCCGCGGTTTCACTGGTACGCTCGCATACGTGTTA
>NW_014332862.1:531790-533157 GCF_000341935.2 Cephus cinctus
CCTCCACCCTGTGCCACGTCGATAGTCGCGTATCAATTGTTTGATTGACATCCGTAAAACATCCCTCGAATAGCCCGTAGGAGACTTTGTCCAGAATAATATCGAATAGCCATTCCTCTCCCCCTTTACTCTGTATCATCTCTACAGCATCTATATCTTCCTCTCTCTCTCTCTCTCTCTCTCTCTCTCTCTCTCTCGCTGCTTCTCTCTATTGGAAAAAGCCAATACTATCCCTCCAGCAGTATCCGATACCGTTATGCCAAATGGATTCGATTTGCTGTATCCTCATGAATCCTCTCGATGGATTTCCAAGAATTCCCTACCGTTCCGGTTTTTACATTATACCTCCATCCTCCTCCTTATCTCCCCAATCCTTATCACTCCCTCTCTCTCTCTCTCTCTCTCTCTGCCATCCTCTATTTCTAGTATTATCATCCATCTGAAATCGTTGCCCTCATTTTCGATAGCCAGTAAAAGTCTGTTTAATTTTGTTTCCCGCGTAAACGGTACTCCCTTTGATTCTCCAGCAGATGGAACAACCCCTAAAAATTCACGTTGGACATTTCAGTTTGCAAAGGGAATTCATTTGGAATTATTCGCGACGTTTAATTCGGTCGAGTGGTCAAAGGTCCTTGACAATTCGTAGAGTGTTTCAGGACGAGCAACAAGCCTGACCCATCGAGGGTAGTTAGTTGTGTGCGTATATACAGTATATGTAGCACGTGTATATAGGCACGTAAAATCAACGTACCAGGTCATTAGAAAGATATATAACTATATACATGGACCGGGTTAGAATATATGTAACCGATCGGTAGCAGCGATAGGAAAGGGGCGAGCGAGCGATTGACAAGATTGTTCTCGAACCGAGCGTCCAGGTAACCCTACAGGATGGCAGCATCCCCCTCCGGAACATTTGGATAAGTTCTCGCCGCGCTGTTGGCAACGTTGTCGCATGTTTGAGAACGGGACCATCGCGCGCAGCCAGTGGTCCTTCGGTCACAGGGACGTTTATCGGTATTCGGTTACCTCTGTATAGCGATGCCCTATATGGGTTAGCCTTGTAGATTCGACGTGCTATCAGTATACACAGACGTATATGGTGGTTGGTCCTCTACCACTTGCAGGGTAGCAAGCATTTGGCTATATACCGGGTGTTCGGTAAATATTTGCGGGCAAGCAAAATCACGGGCTAGTGACTGGTACATTGTGCTCCCACTCTAAGGGGCCAACCTAACATGCTTTCCGGTAACAATAAGACCCATCGTTTTCTCTGACCCTCTCTCTCTCTCTGTTTTTCTTCTGTAATTACTTTGCCCTCTCTCTCTCTCTCTCTCTCTCTCTCTCTCTCTCTCCCCCCCCCCCCC
>NW_014332862.1:533265-539610 GCF_000341935.2 Cephus cinctus
CCCCTCTACTCCTCGTTATACAGAGCCATATATTTCTCACAAGGCAAACCGAGTAAAAGCCCCTTAGCTACGAGACGCTGGAGCGGCGGTGCGACGGGGTAGGGGCAGGCTGAGCGAGGGATGCAGCCGCACTTAATCGGTCCGGTGCATTAAGGCGACTCCCCTTATTTACATGTAAAACGACAGTGGCGCATTAGCCGGTGCACATTCGTGCCGCGGAACATAGATATCCACTTTGAGGGGATGCACGTCGCCCGTAACAATTACCGCAAGCGTCGATGGTGCTTCGCGGCTGGAGAGGGGGTAGTTTAGAAAATCGTAACTGACAGAGAGAGAGGGCAATGATTTAGGATGAGGATATCGAGGATGATCTCATGGCTAATCGTACGAATCATCCTTTCCGTCTAATTGCTCACTCGGTCCGGTAATTACCTCAGGAGGAACTTTTTTCCTTGGTGAATAGCCAGCACCCCCCACCCCCCTCTCCTCCTCCTCTCACCTGGCTTCTCCCTGGACGCCTCTGCCCGATCCTTCCACCTCCTTCGTACCGGCCCAGCGCCGCCCTTTATTTTCCTTAGAGAGGTCTGTGTCAAATTCGCTGTGGCTGGAAATAACAGAGTTCGCTGGGAATTTCGTGTAATTCGGGGCTGCAGCCATTAATAAAGCCGGCTAGATTCTTGGCTGTTTCCGCACGAGTCCTGAGGTCCGCGAGTATGGGAGTGAAAGAGAGAGAGAGAGAGAGACGAGTAACCACGTACGGTGAGGAGAGAGAGAGTGGGTATTTCTATAGTGAAAGAGAGGGAGAGAGGGGTAAAAGGAAAGGTGAGACACGTTGAACGCCCAGCTCTCACGCGAGAGATAGGAAAATCCCGTGCGAGTCGGCCTTAAGTCCATTAGCACTCGCGACGGAAGTGTCGTCAGGGCGACTGCTGACTGGTCGTTCACGGGCCGGAAATCGGGCCTCTCTAAAGCCTCGTTTGGTCGACCGCTAGATTAATGGCGAAGCGCAGGCGAGAGCGAGAGAGTCCAAGGGACTTCGGAGTCTGAACGAGAGAGTGGATTGGGATTGGGGGGAGGCTGGAGAGAGAACAAGAGAGAACAAGAGAGAACGAGACCGATGGGAATAGCGTCGGAGAGAAATTCGAGGCGTCGTGGATTCGCTGGTACCCCTGGTGCCACCGTGGTAGTCGATAACGAGTAAAGCTTCGAAAGCTGCCGCCAGGATACACGGAGTACACCTATAGTATATAGGTATACAGTATAGAGTGTAGCGCCACTGTGGACTCTCGTTATGTACTTACCGTATGTCCTGTGTATCGGCTGTGCATACACACCTATAGGACGCATAGGGATATTTTATTATATCGCATTCGTCACGAAGTGGCTAATCGAACGCAGTCAGCGGGTAGTGCGCGAATAAGTACTCGACTAAAAGACTGATAATCAGATTTGTGCCGGTGTAATCCTCTCGGCGCTGGCCAATCCTATAGAGTGTATATTTCGAACGAGCGCGTGGAATATCATATGAGAGCTGAAACTAATAAATTTTCAAATATACCGGATAACTGTGTACTCCGTGGGTTCAGTCATATGGACGTGATAGCAGGTAGAATTAGGGGCAAGATATTAACGGGATTGCCAACGTGACTGGCAGCTCTGGCTGTGGCTGTTATCCCGATGGAAAGCTATTGGAGCCGTGGGCCCGGGGTGGTATGGAAAATGGAAATAGGGACTATAGAAAATCTTATGGAGTCTTGGGAATCCACCGTACGGGGCTGGGCTCTGAGGGTGGCTCCTGGTACAGTGATATACTTTGGTCGGCCATGCAATTAGCAGCGCTAGCGTGACTATGGTCAACATCCCGTTAGTACCGATAGCCGATACCGTCGGCGCCACTTGTGCCGTACCTCTCGAATCGAGCTTTAAAATCGTAAGGGATGATCATCATCTTCAACGACCTCGTGCTCCTTCTCTTATTCTGCCTCTTTTAACTTTTCCACGATTTTTCCCGGATTTACATGCTCAAGCTATTCCCTCACGGTTATAGGAGGGATTTTGCGAATTTAAAAATTATACTAATGGCGCAGCTACTGACCTTTATCTTTCCGGATGGCTTGTTAGAGGAACACTAACATAAGATTGGAGAAGCTTGCCGAGACTCTTGATTTATTGGGAACCGGAGGAGCAGCCAGCCGGCCGGCCAGCTCGGCGGGAGTAACCAAGCGGAAAAGAGGAAGACGGGGGGGAGGTGCTTCCGGAAACGTACTTAGTGGATTCAGGAAGTGCGCCTCGTCAGGCGCCGATTACTCTCGCCACGGAATACCTTGACAATCGAATCTCTCGAGTATAATAATCGTTATCGTTTGAGGATCGATCGACCCAGCCTTCCCAGAAAGGGAAGTCAGCACCCTCTTCCGACGTCTTCTAAATATATAACTAACCCCCGGTCGAAAGTAGGTTCGCCGTAGACGAGGCAATTTCGAAGTACATAAAAGGTCCTTGCCCTTTTTGAGCCCTGAGGATATTGACTTAAACAATCCTGTCAACACTTTATACGTATACAGTTACACGCGTGTGTACACGCCGGAATGATAAATTGTATAATAGCCCGTGCTTTCTAACCAGACGCCAAACAAGCCACGAAATATGGCGGGCCATTAAAAGCTAACGATTAATTAAACACGAAATAAATATTTAGCCAACGAATTACGGTGATATTAATCTCCGTTTTGCCTCTGTACGCGCTTTACGTGGACGCGTACTGTAGGTACCGCTGGGTCCGCGTGTCTCTTTCGCACTCGTGCGCCACGTGTTTTCCCGTCCTTTAGTCGCGCGACGGCACGGCTGCTCCTGTCGCCGCCTAATGCCTCAACGTGATTGGCTTAGCCAGGAAACGTCAGGAGGTTTCTCGATACAAGAGAATAAAGAGTGAGCCGGATCGGCCTGGGAGCACGTGGGGCAGGCAGACTGGAATCCTGGAGCCAAATTCCTCCCCTTCTGCGACTCTTCTACCAGCGGACGGCCAAAGGGTGTCCAACCCTCCGGGACCGGGGGGCACGTTAATGCCCTACCCTGCTCTGTGGCTAATTTAATTGGTCCTTGATAGTTCGCTCGTATATGGCTACTTTTCCATATTTCTAACTTCATTGCTAACCTATTTGCTGATTGACACGACCTTTTCACCCCTTGCCTATATACAGATATACCGAGGACCGAGTCGGAGCATAAAATATTCAGCAGCTCCATCAGCACTCGGTGGAAACTTATCACTTTTTCACTTATTTCAGAGGGGTTGGAATTTTCGTAACGTCCTTACCCTTTTACACGGGGATCAACTCCTGGACTATAATTTGAATATAACTGAAAAATATTTACAATGTCAATAACAGGTTTCGCTTTATATCGCGTTACCCCGACTTTCTTTATTTGCTTTATATTGCGGTGACCTTATCGGCCTCTTAGGGGCTCGGATAGAGTTTAGCAATTATCTATATACGAAAAGTCGATATACATGACTAATAGTCTTTAGGCGTATTTTCCTCGTACCGATACGCCGATATCAGCCCTCTTCGAATTTACCGTCATTTTGTCGAGTTATCGCTAAAAAATATTGTATATATATATTTTTGTTTTGTACAAAATGCAAAAAATTATTTTCTCCCTTTCACTTATATACACTTCTCGATACTTTCACCTTCGACTTTCTCTACCGACCCCATACTCCTCTCTTCGATCTAAACGTCCCTACGGCAGCTCTCCTACTACATATTACGTCACAGTGACATATGCAAATTCATTCAAAAAAAAAAAAAAAAAAAAAAAAAAAAATATGAAAATCCATACTGGGGGTACCAACTTCACACGGGTCAAGGGTTGGCATTTTCGAAAAAAAAAAAAAAAAAAAAAAAAAAAAAAAATTCCACTCAATAGATATCTCCACTTTTGTAGATTAAGTAACGAGTCGTTTGTCATTCCATCACTTTCATCCCTCTCTCACCCTTCCTTTCCCACGTATTCAACCCCCTTACCGTCCTCCCCATACGTGCCCACGGTAGCTGGGTCGCGTTTCCATGTTATCTGCAAGCAATTCAAATCGTAGTCGTTATGCATTATTGAGTGGTGCCAGGATGTAGGTGGGGTGTCTGTGGGAGGGGCTGGGGGGCGGGAGAGGGTTAATCGACGCAAAAGTCGCCACGATTCGCGACACTCGAGTGGCGGGGGTTGAAAGTTCCGGAATTCCAATGGGGATGACGCGGAGACGTAATTTCGTCTAGGAATTCCGTAGCGTAGAAAACGTACTGGGTACACCTATACGTATCCAGGATACGTGGTACAGTCAGCCAAGAGAGTAGACGCGAAGTACCAGAATAGCTGATAATGCAGGTGATTTTGATAAGAGCGTGTCGACGCACATGGATTACATCATAGTGTTGCAGGTGTTAGGTGCGTTTACGTGTGAGTGGTCGTAGGGGTGGATAGGGGTCAGTGGGGGTTGGATTATCGAAACGTCCTTAGTTTCCGGGGGTTGGAGGATTCGCCATGGGGACTTCACTTCGGGGGAAGGTATTGGTCGAATCACTTGGGTTCATGAATATTTAGAGGGTTGCTAGTATCTACCCTTCCGGTCGCCTAGTCATTACTCTTAATAACCGGCATTACGAGGCCCGGCGAGACTGCAGATCGACGGGTTTGCTTTGACGATGGTTTTTTTTTTTTTTTTTTTTTTTTTTTTTTTTTTTTTTTTTTTCGAAAATGCCAACCCTTGACCCGTGTGAAGTTGGTACCCCCAGTATGGATTTTCATAAATTTTCTTTTTCACGTCGGTCGCTAAGATTTTTGCACTCTTTTTACTTTCGTTTGCGACCTCACAGATTTTTAAGTACAGCTAATTTAAATTTGGGGGGGCCAGATTCAAGCTAGTGATTCAAGTTGATAAATTTTTATCGCTATATTTGAAATCATTTGCTAAGGTTTGCCAGCTCCAAATCTTTGTGTGCACTCACGTAGTTTTTTGGTTAATGCGAAATAAAATTTCAGACGAGGTACCTAAAGAAGGGCAAATTTTTTCTTCAATTTTAAATTCAAATTTACGAATCGATTGCTAATTATTTTCTAAGGCTTACATCAAATTTAATCTTCTTTATGATGCCACTATCTTTAAACAAATGCATAATAACCGCAGCGACAGCTGGAGAAGCCAATTTTTCGAGTTTTTCAAAAAAGTATCGTTGTGTGAGAGAGAGAGAGAGAGAGAGGGAGAGAGAGAGAGAGAGAGTAAGAGAGTAAGAGAGTGAGACGGTCTATGTAAAAACGTTTCCTACAGCCTCCGGCACTTCCGCTGTCAGTAATTGCTGCGGTAACGCAGTTAATTTGTAAACAGGGGGTGAAAGTCACTATGAGGGTTTTATACGAGGAACGGAAAATGGTAAAGAGGGAAACCTGGGATGGAGGAAGTTCCGACTGGCGTTGGTGCTTAATATATATATATGTGTATATAATAATAGTATATCGACTATAGGTACTACATGTGTACATACATTATACTATACGTAATGATCGATCGTTCAGGATTCGAATGGTAATTGAGAATTTTCGAAACCCTCGAGGATATCAGCATTTTCTCTATTCCGGCGAGAGCCAATTTTGCTCCTTCTAATTGAGAGGAAGTTAATTTAGTTCTGCGCCAGCGGTACCCATATTTTAGCAGGGTCCATACAGCCCTGAGCAGTCTCCAGCGCCCTTGGCCGGAATCTCGTGAAAGATGCACGGCTGGGCATTTGCATACGTTGAAGGGAAAAGAGAGAGTGCGAGAGAGAGAGAGAGAGAGAGAGAGAGAGAGAGAGAGAGAGAGAGAGAGAGAGAGGAGTAGATTAGAGAGAAAAAGAAGAATCGGCGAAGAGCGACCACTTTTATTTTCCTCCTTGAGATTTTAGTAGGGTCGGTACTTTACAGCATCCCTTATCCATCTGGCAGAAGAGTCACGACACGACCCTGCAGAGATAACGAGCTGCGGTCTTTAGATTTCATAATGACAGCCGTTTGCGATAATACATGTGCTAAGATATAAAAGGCTTTGGGTAAACAAAGCAGATAAATATGTATAGGGTGATTCATCAGACAGAATCATCACCTCAAATGTGGATTTCTGTCATAGAAACCCAAATGGGCAGCCTAAGAGTTCAGACGGTGCATTTGGGGTGAATGACCCTGTATATGCATAAGGATAAGGTATGCACGCACGCATACGTATCTATTCGAATTTTAATCTATCCTAATGTACGTCTGTATGTGATAATAATGACAATACTAATACCATATAGATATAGAGTTGGTAGCATTACTGGG